>NC_135086.1:19710624-19798124 GCF_051107435.1 Chaetodon auriga
GACTACTCCTCCTCCTAATGGTCCTCCTCCTCCTACAAGTTCTCCTCCTCCTTCTACTACCGCTACCTACTATTACTAGTCCTCCTCCTACTAGTGCTCCTCCTAGTCCTTCTTCTCCTTGTAGTCCAGCTTCTCCTCAAAGTCCTTCTTCTACCCCTACTACTAGTCCTAGTTCTAGTCCTCCTCCCGCTCTTACTATTCCTTTACTAATCCCACGGCTCATTCCTCTCCTGCTCGTGGTACTCCTAGTAATAGTAGTCCTAAATACTAGTCCTTGTTCTCTTCCCCTCCTCCTTCTCATACTCATCCTACTAGTCTTCCTCCTTCTTGTAGTCCTCCTCTTAGTCCTACTACCAGTCCAACTCCTACCACTCGTCCTCCACCTCATCTTACAACTCCTACTGCTAGTTGTAATTCTAGTGCTTGTCCTCCTCGTGCTTGTACTACTAGTCCTAGTCTACTACTCGTCCCCCACCCCATCCTATTACTCCTACCCTTTGTTTTTCTCTTACTCTCAGCTTGGTGTTTTTTCTTTCTTTGTCTTTTGTTGTGGCAAATAAAGATGGAGAAAAAGAGAAAATGGGAGAAATAATTAATTATTAACAAACAAAAAGGACTACGAGAAAAGGACAGACAGAGAAAAGATTTCACAGTGAAATGATCTCAAGTTTAATTCCATTCCATCCAGTTCTCAGCTTCTGGATAAAACCACCGAACACCAGAAGAGAAAATATAAATGCTGTGTGTGTGTGTGTGTGTGTGTGTGTGTGTGTGTGTGTGTGTGTGTGTGTGTGTGTCTAGCACACAACCTTTTAAAATCTGTGCATCGCTGTCCAGCTCCACACACAATCAGCGTTGTAATCTCATTATTGTGTTGTGCTGTTTTGGCACAGAGAAGGATTGGAATGAGAGTGGGAGGAGAAATGGGAGAGGAATTTTATCAGTGTGTTTCCATCATTCAATCAGGGCTGGAACTTCAGGAGGGTAAGATGGAAATTAGGATGACATTTTCTAGTTATTTCTATTCAAGAATACGAGTATTTTTTTTAGATAAATAATAAAAAAAAATCCCTCTGCCTCTCCTCTTCTGTGTGGTTAACATGGAGGACACCACATTTAAATATGAGAACCTAATCTAAAATATAACCTTGGTGGCAGTGAAATTATACATATATACACAAAGAAAGATAGGACTATATAAATGTAAAGTAATCGCAGGAAGGATGAAAGGTTAAGTAGGAAATAACTTGCTACTGGTCTCATAAACTTCCTGGTTACAATACTTTTTATAGTAGATCAGTGATGTTTGCACATGTGATCAGATGTAATCAGTATATCCTTATCCTGGTTATGAGAAATAGGCTGGCTCGGTTATTCAGAAGCAAACAGGGAAACTGTGGCATGTAAACATCTTATCTAGGTTTCTTATCACTGTCTGCTGTAGTATCTGTGCAGGTCCAACTAGAATCAGTTTTTTTTTATCTTCAAGACATATCACCACACATCAAGAGCCCTCTTCAGTTTCTCAGGTTGCTGCAGAGCCCCGGGCTATGTGAATGTTTCATTTACAAATCTCACACTCCGTTTTAATTATTTTTATCTTGAGAAATCCAATACTTGGAGGAAAGGGTCTTTAGATACAGTATGTGAGAGGCTGACTGAAGAGATGTGAGACAGCGTTTTGTAGTCAGGATGGCAGCTGGTTGAGGATATTTAATGCAAGACATCTTCATGCTCTACTCTAACTTCTATGTGCTGCGAGCACAGTGCTTCAGCTGGGAACAGACCTAGAGAGGTTTGCAACATATACACCCCATACTTAACAACTATTTCCATCAACATGCACATTTTCTTTGTTTGGTCTGGACAATCAAAAGGAGCACATATTGAATGATTTAGGACAACACAGTGTGTGACATGCAGAGTGTGGTTAGAGTCCTGGAAATCATCCATCCAAAGCTAACGGTGTCACTAATTAAGGAAGCAAAAGTGGAAATAAGCTAAATTCAGAAGAGATGGCGGATGGAGACACATCGGCGCCAAGGGCTGAAAAAGAGAGAGTTGGAGGTAGGAAATTTACCTGAGAAACCTGACTGATAAAAGTCACATCTCAGTATTTTCTTTATTATAGTTTTTATATAGAGTTTGGCTGCATTTCAACAATAAAAACATGCAAAACATGACTCATGAAGTCAATGAGGAAAAAATGCAGGTCATAGTTCAACTCAAAAAGTTTAAAAAAGGGAGCGCATGTAACCCGGAGACAACGTGGACAACACACAAACTCCGCCTGTGTCTGTGGCCCTGACAGAAGGAGGCGACACAGACACCATGTTCTGCTGTGTGAGTCACCGCTGGATCACTGAACTGCACATCAGGTTGCAGCAGAAAATTTCTGTCTGACTGAGAGAAACAGAGGTGAAACCACAAGCTGTGAACCATGAGCAACATGGTAGACCCGAAGGCCTGAAAATAACACTGGACAACTCCGCACGCAACACAGCAACAGCAATGGAAAACAACAGAAGCAGTGTTCAGTGGGCCTGCTGTAACAGTGCATTACCTCCCTGTGCCTTCTCCTCACGTTCTTACAAGGTGTTGATTTTAAGGGCAAAAGTTTGTTTTCACCTTCACATACTGGATAGACTTCACTGTGTAGGTCATTAGAACATTTTGTCATTTTGTCTGTACCAGAACACTTCACACAGTGTGATTTATAGACACTTCACTGCAGTGAAAGAGCGGAGTAGAAAGGAGCAACTTTGGAGATGAGTGGAAAATTTTACAGTTTATTACAACACACACTAACACTGCATTTTCTTTTCATTTTAATGAATGATTATGTCCTGACCGTGAGACTTGAGAAACCGTGAGAAACTTAAAATATTACATTTGCTGTGGTTTCATTTAAAACCAGAATAAAATTTGCTATAAATGAAACAAACATGTGTTGGTTCTTCCTCTACCTTCATAGCCAGAGTTGAAATCACAATATGCTAATGGTGCCAGTTTCACGGACATCCAAGTAGGTTGAAAAATTGTCCTTGAAAAACACAGCTGCTACACAGACTCACACACACATATTTCAACAATGTGTGGCAGTCAGTAAGGGATTGATGCTGTCATAGTTCACATCACCTCCACAACACTCACAACATCCCCATGAACAAAAGCACAGAGACAAAGACACATTGACTCCCAGTCCCACACTTAAACACACACAAAGTGACACCTGCCTTCCCGTCACTAAACAGAACACATTTCTCAACCTCCACTTGCTAAACATGTAGCTGTGATATTTCCTGTCTGCTCCCCTCCTCCTCTCATGTCTGTGATATTTTTAATAATGGAGAGGAAGAAGCAATATATCCTCGAGCTGAGGGAGTGCTACAGGGTTAAGTGTATTCTGCCGCTAATTGCGCTTTCTGGTTTTTAATAAAGAAAAACCATACGCCTGCAGGCCTCTGTGTGTGTGTGTGTGTGTGTGTGTTTTCAAACCAGCACCAGGCATGAGCAAATAGTTGCAAAGTGAAATGTCTTTTGGCTCTGTGTGTGCAGAAACTCTGCTTGCATCCGGGTGTGCATGTGTGTGAGTGTGCAAATGTATCACTCACATTGTGGGGACACACACGCCAGTCCTCATAATGTAAATCATTAAATTTTAGGGTGAAGACTTGGGTTTAGGTGAAGGTTAGTGTTAGGACAGTAGTAATTATGTTTCTGGCTACAGTAAGTCTCCAGAAAATGAATGGAAGTCAATGTCATGTCCCTGAGTTTGTCGTAACTGGGGAACAGTTGCCTGTTTTCCTCTGTTTCTATTGTCTGCCGTAGTTACTGTTAAATAGGGCAGCAATAAACAAATGTGTTCATCATTAATTTGTCCTTTGATTATTTTTTCAGTTAATCAGTTAGGGCAGAAAAAAAAAATGGAAAAATATCCAGACATCCTCAACTTTTATGTTTTTGGTCCAGCTAATTGTTTTAACATTAAATCGTGGTTTGGAGCTGGAATTAATCATGTTAGATGGGGTGCGGGGTAAAACTTCAAGCCCTTGCAGTATTCTAGTCCGGTGGTTTCCAAAACTTTTGGCTCATAACATCTTAAAATGAAGCAATATCTGTTTTGACCCACCACCACCTGTCTATTGATGGCCCATCTGATTCTGTTAATCATCTCTTTGTGTGCTTGGAAACTGTTTACAGTGGGATATTCTACCTTTTTCTTTCTAAAGAGCCACTAAATACATGCGACCACATTGCCAGGAAGTACAGAACCATGTGTCCACAAGCAGGATGTATCATTAAAAATGAATGAACATCATGAATAAACATTTTTATTCATGCCGGCCAAATGAGAGCAAAGTTAAGAGCAGTATTTTGGGAAATCTGCAAAAAATATATTAAAAAATTGTCCATGTGAGGGTCTGTGAACTTCACAAGTCTCACAATCTCACAAATTTCAACCTTGGATGTGGAAACCCAATTCATCCAGGCATTAATTACTAGTTTACACTTGCTACTTCACAGTCATTTAAGACTTCAGCTGCAGAAGTAAAAATCTGGGGGTCTTCATGCTTGTCTTTGACGGGGTTGTAACGCAGCTGCAGTTTCGCCTAAAAGGAATCCTATGACACAAAAAGGGAGAGAGGCAAGTGTGGGAAAGGAAGAGTCCTGTAACTGAATGGTGGGTGGATGCTGGACGGTTGAAGAGCCCATGGAGACGTTATGTTCTTTATGAAGCCGTAAAACAAAGGCTGCTGCCTTCATCCCGTCATCACAATGACCTTTGTTTGATGACCGGCCCTCTCACTGGCCCTTTAAAGGTCCGGGTAATGGATGTTTATACATACCAGCGATACACTACAACACATAACCTCATCATCATCCTGACACGGCCACGGCATGCTGGGCAATAATCTGCCTCAGGCTCCAGGGTTTTATGATTGACAGAACTGAATAAATCTTCTCATTTGGATACGCTGTGACAGGAATTAATTACCAGGCAATTGTGTCTAACATATTAATTTAGAGGAGATTATACAATGCATTAGCCCGGCACTTATTAAGCATGGTTATGTACGCCTGCGTTTGTGTATTGAAATCGCACAGGCGGAAAATTCAGTCCAATTTGCCATGCTTGGCTCCCGTTAACACACTGCTGTGTCTCTGAAACCCTCCCTCCTTCCTCACATCCTGTTCCTTCTCTCCTTCTTCCCTGCTGCCTGTTCTATCTCTATTCTCTTTCATCATCGAGTTTCCGTCATCTGACTGATATAAGAGTGGTGTAACCCTGGGGTCTGGTGCCATATACAGAAATACATTTTGGCCAGCCTTGTGAAAAAATGGAAAGAAGTACTTTTCTGTTCCTCCTGTCAAACACAGCCTACATTTTCCTCCTTGAGACTGTTGTGATATTTCTTACAGAAGGCAGACAACATTCAAATTAACTGCCTCTGATTATGCTACCAAATTATTGTATTCAATTAAATTATGTAGATACATTTCTGCTTATTCTTAAATTTAGATAAGAACCAGACTATGTACACACACAACAAAGAAAACCCAGGCTCAACATTACCTCTAATTAACCCTACAATCAACAGGAAATAATTCAAAATACCAATCCTCTATTTAAAGCAGAACTTTTACTGACAAACAGCAATTTATCATCAAAAATATTGTAAAGAACGCACATTTTTGTTAATTAATGGACTCGTCTGATGTTCAGTTATTTTCATGGCTTATTGTTGGTAACATCATCACGAGCATCTTCTAATGTGATTTCCAGCTACAGGTAAAGCTGATAAATTGACATGAAAGTAGGAAGTAGCCAAGCCAACCATGAGACACATTCACAGACGGCCCCTAAGAACAGCCTGCATAAAAATTCAGACAGCGTCATAAAAATACATGAATAAATAATTGTACACTACGGCCAAAGATTGGTTTGTTTAGATGCATTTTCAAACCCTGAGCGATGCAGATGTATGATGTGTGTTTTTATTCTGCCTCCACTGTCCCTCTGCAATTCACCATAAAAATGCAATGTAGCATGCACGGCCTTAAAGCGGATATCACACAGTCTGACATCGACTGTGACCAGGATTTATACTGTCCCTCTCGTCTGAAGCATTTTATTCAGACCTGCTGCCTCGTTTAGAAAATGGACTGACAACCAAGTGTGACTTAAGCAGAAAACCATGTACAGGCACTTATTTCTAAAACCTTACTTTGACATGGACATGATCTGCCAGCAAAGTCTGTACTTGATGAAAGTGATTTTCCTGCTGGTTATGTAGAGGTACTGCAGTTTGGCATGCCACCATGTTCTGAACGTTTGTGTAACCGGCATATTTCGCTTGTACCAACTTCAATTTTAAACTTGGCAGAAACAGAGAAGCAACACAAGTTCCAAGTCTCTTGAATGTTTGGTGGACCAAACACTAAACAGTCACAGGCAGACATGATCCAGGAGTCTCTTACAGAGTTTGGTGACGCACACACCGAACAAGCACAGGCAGACACAAAACAGGAAGTGGAGGCAAAACTCGCAGTCAGGGACAGAAGGCCGATGCATCTGCTGGGGAAAAGGGGAACAGACGCGGTCAAAGGCAGGCAGGTTTGGCAACAAGAGATCAGTCCAAAAGAAAATGCTTGAGAGTCTTGCATGAGAGCAGTGTGACACTCAGTGAGTGTGGGAGAGCAGCTTAAATACTGGACCGACTGGGAATGAATCTCAGGTGTGTGATCAGGTGAGTGTGCAGGTGGGTGTGGCTGGCAGGGCAGTGAGAGTGGAAAAGTACTGACTGAGCATGTGAGAGTCAAATGAAGTAGTACAAAGAGCAAGAAAAGTCTGCATTTGGAGGAAGATGGGAATGTTGAATGGGTCGAGCACAGAACTTTGTCCCAGGAGAGCGGGGTTAGCATCCCGCGCTAAAGCAAAACTCAAGACTACATGACTAACATACTTATTGTAATCCAACTCTGATCTTTTCCCAACCCTAACCAAGTAGTTTTGGTGCCTAAATGTGGGTGACCAGTGCCTGAAAAAGTGACACCAAGAGGTCCTGACCAAAAACTAAACCCTCATGCGTGCTGTCCATTACATGAACGCAGGTGCATCAGTTTAAGCTGATTTGACGTGTAAGTTACAAATGGGATTCTTTTTTTATGCTCAGCATCTTCTACCAATCAAGCATAAGCACACTGTCAGAAATGATCTTCAGATTAAGTTCGGGTATGAATCTAAGAACACGACGCCGCCCCAGGACTGATGTTCTAAATTGCAAAGCGTTCAGCAACCGTTCGACTGCTTTTCGTTTTGAATTTAAAACAACTGACAAACAAATGAAGGTATAATTGGAGGCTCTGCTCACGCTGAGACACAACTGCTGCATCGCCGAATAGATTAGCTGTTTGCAGGCTGTTGCTATGGTGGTGTACTCTACTGGGATGTGTGTGAGGGTGTGTTTAGTGTTCGTGAGTTGCTTATTATGGAACTGAATGCTTGTTGTTTCTCCGAGTATTCATCTGTGTGTATGTGTTCTGCTTTTGGTGCATTTCTGCGTGTTATCTTTTCGCATGAATACGTGTGTGTTTTTCTGTCTGTCTGTGTGTGTGTTTGTGTGTGAGTGTTTCTGTCTGCGTGTGTGTTTGTGTGTGAGTTTTCCAGTCTGTGTGTGTCCCTGGTGTGCTGCTAGTAAAGCGTGGCGTGTTGCTCTAACAGGCTTGTCCTCCATTAGTGGCTCAGCGCTGGGCTTAAAACTGGGAGGAAGGAGAGAGGAGGCACAATGGAGAGACACGCATGCACACACACACACACACACACACACACACACACACACACACACACACACACACACATTTTAAATTCTACTTAGATAGAGCTTAAAAATAACAGTGAGGCAATTGGACCTCACTGCAGTTGAGCTTTTCTCTGTGCTTGCAGGTGATGGACAACAAAGACTCATCAAATGCACCATTCCTCATGCATCGTGAGCAACACATGTCATTAACTGCGTCCTAATATGAACAGATTGGTTAACATTTAGACATAATTATATCAGGGTGGGATTACAGCCTGTGTAGCCACAGACAAACCAATAAGCAATGGCTCAGACATTAACCAAAGTAAAATCCATAAGCTTACAGAAAACATGAAGTGACTGCATCCCTTCTTCCCTCATTATCCTCCGTCCATCTTTGTCATGAAATACAATGAAACACCCCTTCAAACACCACCACCCCCAGTATGTACCAGTGCAGACCTGGGACATTTAGTACAATTTGTGTAGGGTTTGTTCCTTTTTGTAGGCAGCCCATGAGTCATGAACGCTACTCTAAAGTAATGGAAATATGGCACTGACATTAAGATACCCAAAGGAAACAGACTGCAAATATGGCTCGGGTTACATGTCTGCAGCCAGAAAGCTGAATCTTCTTGAAATATCGAGTAAAGTAAAACTGTTGTGTAATCACGTCAACTGAGCTGAAGTTTTGACAGGATTATCTCAATTTACAATGTTCTAAAAAGTGATGCATGATGAAGCTAAATGTTCAGACAATCAGAATGGTCCATATAAATGCAAGTTAGTTGAATTAGTCAAAGCCAAAGGACAAAGCAGGAGCTGAATTTAGCCTGATGCTTCAGTTGCAGCCATGTAAACGGAGGATTGGTTTAATGAGAGCAACGTGTGTTTCTGAGAGTTTGTTGTAGTTGGCAGGTGTATTTTCCTCTGACAGAGCTAACAGATGTTACCCCTTGCCTTCACTCTTTATGCTAAGCTAAGCTAAACACATCGTGGACCTCTCTGCACTGAACGAACATCCATCCTCTCATCTGACTCTGGGTGAGACCAAAACCAAGCCTGTTTGCCAAATTTGTCAGCTTGTTCCTTTAAATGCTGCTTCAACTGTCAGACTGCCTCTCCCTGCTGTCTAATCATCCATGGCTGGTTGTACGCTAATCCAGTCAGTCCATAGCAGTCCATAATACAGGCAGCCAGAGTGTGAAGAACATAACACACACACATAAATATATAGAGTGCACTGCAGTGCCTCAGGCTAGTTACCACGCCATAAATCCCATATTTACTGACAGCGAGGAAGCTGTCAGTCAGACACACAAGGACAGTTCATCGCGTGGGAGTGTGTGTGTGTGTATGAATGTATGTATACATACAAAACTGGGGTGTGACTTCAGTCTGAGCTTGATGACAGAGGGGATGTATAATCAATCTTGATTATTTTTCAAGGGTTAGGGTAACGGGTACATACAGTGATTTGTTTCTGAAATGCTTTCATATTCATTCTAAAAGAAAGCTCCACCAAAATCCCGTGTTCTTGCTAACACTCGCCCTCTCTTGGCTTAAAGGTGGCCTTGAAAAGCAGATACATTGGCTGTTGGTGACTGTGAATGACAAAATAGTTAACCGTGTTTTCTATAAATGAAAGTGAGATGTCATCGTAATACACTGAAACTGCAATGACACCAAACTGTCTGTTGCTGCTGTCACATTAACCTTTCAAACCTACAGTGTTTTATCCAAAAAACACACGCTGAAATATCAATGCATTCGGATCTTTTTGCCAAAAGAAACCCCTACTTGCACATCCAGACAACACCAGCAACATTAGCAGTCATTTGGAGTTGTGTTTCCATCCACTTGATTGAAGTCCAATATTAACTCTTTTTTTACTGTAGCTCTGGTTCGGCCCCCGCCCAGCCCTGCTGGCCAGGTGTATGCAGCCTCTGAAAACAGTTTCCTACAGTTTTATTTTCTGCAGTTAATAAGAGCTGAAAGGACTCACCAGAGTCATTTGAAGAAGTAGATCATCTTCAGTTTGTCTTTTTTTTAATCTGGATTTTATGTTCCCATGCATCAAGGTTATTGTGCTGCCAGAGGAGACTGGTTCAAGTCAACAGGATCAGAAACTGCTTCCACTGTATTTAGAGAATAAGACTGTTGTTGTAAAAGATACAAATTTCCACATTCCACACACATTTTCTATACTATACCTGATCAATACAGAGATTTATAAATATATATATAAAAAAGAAATCGAAAAAGTAAATTTTTCTGGTTTGTCATTAAAAGCCGAATGAGGTAGACAACTTCTGAGATAAGAACTGGGATGCAGGAAGAAATAGAGAAAAAAAACCTACTTCACTGTGATGAAAAGTCTCCGTGTTATGATGTTGTACTTCATGTTGTGTATGGATTCATGTTTGTTCTTGTGCAGCTCTGGAGGATTCATCAGTGAACAGCTCAGAGTCAGCACGAAACATAAAAGAACAGCCAGGCACCACCAACAGGCACACTGACCGTCTGCTCTCTGACGCTATGCTCAGCATACTAACAAGCTGCACACGAACACAAGGCTGCCGACACCTTTGTGATCCTCCTGTCTTGCCTCATTATTTACCTGTTTTCTGGTCCTGAGGCAAAATGATCTGCAGAGCATTTGTGTAATTACACTTCTTGGTTCCACCTTGTTTGAGGAGAGTTGAGGGACATACTTGTCAGTTTTTAATAAAATATCTTTTCCTGAAGTTGGCGATTATTCTTTGCTCTGTAATTGCTCGGTTGTTTGTGAGCACAACAGGACACATTTTAAAAGTCTGTTTATATGCACATGTATTGTAGACTCCCACACTCAAAGTTTAGTCCACTCCAATTAAATACTGGGACGGTATGTATATAAGGGGTGGCTGTGTGAGACTGTGGTTGTTGCAGCTGTTCTGTTATGATAGAATATATACAATAGTGCCCACACAAAGGATGAGCTGATCAGAGCCTCCTCCTCATCCCTAGGTATAACCAGCATTGCAAACACACTTCAGAAAATCCTAATTTTCTGATTAGAATTAGCAAAATACTTCACCATAAGTGATAGCAAAACGTGCATTTCTGAAATCAGCTGATTTTTGTTGCTATATGCTATTTGCCTTATAAGGAAATGGAAGAATTAAAGAAAAGGGACGAAAAAGGACAGAAAACAGTAGAGAGGGTGCTTCTTAGTGTCGCATTTTTTTGTTTGTTTGTTTGTTTGTTTTTTGTTCCAGGAGACAGATAAACGCTAGAAGATAGATGAAGAAAGAGAGGGGGGAAGAAGAGGAAATTACAGGAAAAGAGAGAGAGAGATGGAGGACAGAAAGAATGTGACCCTTTTCTCCTCTAACCCTGGCTCACACACACACACACACACACACACACACACACACACACACACACACACACACACACACTTCCAAAAGGTTAATGTGATGCTAATGCAGCCTGTATTGAGAGGCTGATCATTATTTTCAGACCTTTGCTGTGCACCTCACATGTGTATAGAAACTGTTTGCTGAACAAGTGTTCGCACCCTCACGCCACTAAAAGCAGCAACGTTACTCCGTTGCAAGTGAAGAACGACCATTCAGATTTTCTGACTTGAAAATTTGAGCATCCTAGTGTCATTTTAAGTATGAGTGTGAATGTGAACATATATTTTCTGTTTATGTATAAGGCCCTAAATGCCTCCCTCATATATCCTCAGCCTTATTTCTCCATATACTCCATCATGTCCATCACATTCCCTCGATGCAGGTTACTTAACTATTCCTCAACCTGTTGAGGACTCCTCTGGTGGCCGAGCCTTTGTCCACTGAGCTCCACACCTCTGCACTAAGCTAATGCTGCACATTCAGGAGGTGAGCTCTGTTGATACGTTCAATATAGCTTATTTCCCAGTGACACAGACTTTGGTTGTAGAAAAAACACATGAAAGAGTCATACTGCTGCAAATGATGACATATGGACGACGTGCCCGAATATGATCAAACATTTCTTGACACAGAGCTTCTGTCCAAAGACTCCATGCATGTATGACATGTCAAAATGTTATACTGACATTTGACTGTTGTAAGCAAATGTGTTTGTCTTCATCAAAAACAGCAAGACTGACATTTGTCTTCCACCCTGCCCTGCAGTGATTTCAGTGGGTTAACTGGAAACAACCTTGTTACCTGAAGTAAAACCTCTCAATCTACACAGCACTGTGCATAATACCAGGCTAATTAAAATGAACAAATCTGTGCAATCAAGTAAAAACTAATTATGAGAATTACGCTAATATATAAAGTTAATTAGTGTTTGTGTAAATTTTGAAATGTGATGTGCAACACATTAGGAAAGGGAGGGCAAACAAACAATGTGAGTTCTTTCATTTGAATTAATTAAAATGTGGGGAGAAGGTCAGTCTTCATCGACTGCTTCTACACTGGATGTTATGAATCAAATATTTTTTTGTATTTACTCTAAATGTTTTATAGCTTTTTATAAGTGCCTACAATACACATACAGCATGTATGTGTATTGCAAGTGTCTGTGCAGTGTATATGACCGCGTCTGTGTGCATGTGTGTTTGGGTCAAGTGTGTTAAAAAGCAATATGGCATCAAAGGCTGCAGGTCAGATATCACAGCTGCTGCTGGTTTAATCCGTGAGTTTCTGTTGGGACAAATGACCAATTTAAACAAAAGGCAACAAAACTTGTATTGCTGTGTCCCAGTGTTGTCCACAAATGTGTGTGTCCTGCAGCACTGATGTGTCACACCCAATTTATTGTCTAAGCTTTGGGTCATATTCATTGACAATAAATGTTTTGTTGTTGTGTGCAGGAGAATCAGAAATTTCCAAAAAGGCAACAAAGGTTTAAATGAAATTGACTTACAGTATGTGTCAAAGCCCCAGCATGTGTAGAATTTGACTTTGGCAACTCCAAAGTGGTGGCAATAAAAAATGGTCCTGTCACAGACTTAGCAGAAAACAGATAATGAGGCTACGGGACTGAGAGCGAATGAGATGAAAGCAACACACAGAATGCTACGATTTTCAAAGGGATTGTCACATTGATGCAGAACATTTAGACAAAAGCAAAATGGAAATGTTCCTCATCATCCCCTTGGTTACTATTGGAAAACAGACAGTGAAAAATGGAGACAAAAACAAATTTACACCAAGTAAAAACAACTAGGTTTACTATTGATCGAGTCCTACAATATCTGCACATGGCAACTACATTAAAGTTAAAGGTCTGATCAAGGTGAGGCAACTGAGATGACTTGGTCACAGTTCGTCATCATAGGTGTAGTGCTGCAGGGGTGCACTGGAACGACGCTGCATTACAACCTGGGCTACTACATCCATGGTTTTGCTGAAGTCAGTCCAACATTTGATTGTGTGGTTGGTTATAGTTCAGTATAACTTGCCACCGTAGGAACTACAGTGTGTATGAAAACAAATAGCACTACGCCTCTGCACCACTACACCTTCATGGTTAAATACTTTTTAAAAATCAACAGTAATTATTGCTTTAACCCAGGATGTGAACACGGGTCTGGTGCATCCAACACGCTACATTCCCACTTCCTATATTTACAGCAGTATGGTACTTCTTGATGCATTGACACTGATCCTTGGTTCTGGACTGCCTATAAAGCATGATAACCAAGCCAGAGTTCCCATCTCTTTCCCATCTCTCATCACTTTTTAAATATATATATAAAACCAGCCTTAATACTTCATTGCTTGTATGAAAGGAAGCCTTTCCACTGTGTCATATCCTGGGAGGTATTGATTTATCCAAGCTCTAATTGCTATGCAACTGCCAACTGCCTCAGTGTTTGAGTTCCACACTGGAGGATAAAAAGATGGTGGCTCTTGATTTGGGTTTTCTGCCTCGAGGCTGTGAGTCTGTTGACATTTTCCTCTTAGTTAACCAGCCTGTTTTAACCCATGACTTTTCTTTTTCGTGTTAATTCCATGTCTCTCTGGATGGCTGAGATCTGCTCATGAGTAGAGCGCACTTGAAGATAGTGCTGTGTGGAAACAACAGGGTATATGGGATATATGAGCAGTGTACATGTGCAAGTGTCTACTCTTGTAGACTGTCATCTGAATTTGAAAACATAGCCTGAAATTGATGTTTCAGTCATTTTTCCTGGAACAACCATCGTTCCTGAAGAGCAGTCTACATTTCCAAACATCTGGAAAAAGCACAAGTTATCACATTTGGGTACTTGCAGATTCTGCGTAACAATACGAGCACTTAATAATGCCATTACAGTTCTAACATGCTCAGCACACACACACACACACACACACACACACACACACACTTTATCTCAGATCGAATACAGTTGTAATGCAGCAGAGTGCTTTTTTTTTTTTTCGTGTCAGTGCAGCGTCTCTCGATGGCTGCCCCTGAGGTTGCCTTCATTGTTTTGATGCCGTGGTCCTCGTCTGTGTCTTTGGTCAAAAGTCTCTGAAGCACAGTCACAGCAGGAGTCACATCTGATGCCAAAGCATCTGGGGAGCTCACTTTTCAGGTTAACTCCTCAAAGGAGCCAGAACAGAGCCGTCTCCACAAGTGTCCACTGGTGAGTGGTGAGACTCAGCACATTTGTACATATACAAGTAGATGACAGAGACATGTATAAACAGTATAAACTCCAGCTGAAGACACAAGCACACATATTAAAGCAAAGAGAGCTGCGCAGTTTTTACACACTGCTTAGCGCTCACACATAATGCTGTGTTGCTTGGCAACAGTGGTTGTTGACATCCCTCTCTGTAGTTGTTGTACTCACCTGTCTGAGCGTCAGTCTGTGAGCCTTGTGTACCACAAGGTCCACAACAGTCTTCTCTGATTGACCATCTCAGTTCATCATATAACCAGTCCACTTAACCCACTACCCCCCTCTCTGTCCCATTATAACCAGTCCACCTCTCTGTCACACTGCACTCCTCTGTGCTTTGAGCTGGTTGAGGCTCTGTAGTCCAGTCAGTTCCTCAGCAGTGGAGCACACAGAAGTCACTGCTGGAGGATCTGCTGTGAGCATGTTAGCATGTAGCCAGATCCAGCATGCAGTTGGTACGAGGCCGCAGGGCTGCCAACGTTAGCTCATCTTCTTCAACTGACATTACACTTTTGGATTGTCAGCTACTTGTTACTCCTCCTTTGTGGAGTCTCTGGCTGTTTTATTAAAAAGTTTTGTCAGTTTAGGCAAACTTTCTTCCGTCTTCCTCTGTCTCTTCTCAAATCCATTTTGAAGAGGCTCCATATTGGTAACGACTGTGTCTCTGACGGTAACTCAAATTCCTACGCTGTTTGATTTGATGCAAAAACAGCATGCAAAGGTCAAAAGTCAAGGTGGAACAATCCATTAAATGTGAAGCCCGGGTGATAAGAAATACTGGCAAATATAGATATTTCATTGGTCCACGTTTGAATGAAGGCAGATCTGTTTCTATCTATTACAGTTTATTATTCATTTGGCGAGACAAGAAAAGTTCAACGTAAAATGTTTTATAGAGAATAAAAAAGGAAACACAGTTTCAAAATATGGAGGAGGTTCACTCTCCAACCTGTGTCGCATGTTGAAACTGCCTGTGTGTATCAGGGATGGATGCATGCAAGTGACGGAATACAAGTTCCCGCTGCAGTGCAGCAATGCAAGCCAGGGAAGACGAAGACTGGTCGATAGCAAATAATCACACCATTCAAAATATTCGAGGAATACGAAGAAGGAAAGACTGTATCTTGTCTCTCATGTCTCAAACTGTAATCATGCAAACAATATATTTTAAAATGCGCTTTTTAAATGTTTTTCTCCTGAGATAACAAGTTTACAGTTTTTGTCCACTCTTTTGCAGTATCAAACCACTGTGTTTCTTTAAAACACTGTTTAACTAGCGGTGTGCTTCTTAGTTAAACATAACCAATATAATATAATTCGTAGTCAGCGCCCTCTTCTGGCACATCATGCAAACCCAGATTGCTTCTAATCACCTCATCTTAGCTCAGCTGCTCATTGTATCCTCATTTGCTTAATATCATAATCTCTGTTTAGTGTTTTGTGGCATCTAATTGAATTGCTTTGATGTGTTTATGTGTTTTTCAGATAAGGAGAGAGACCTGCAGTTATTACTGAAGTCTTTCATTGTGGGAGAGGACACTAATTGCTAGCTAAGAGCCAGTTAGTGTTGGACGCTAATTGTGAAGAACAGAGCTAACTGGGGAATAGAAAACTAGGTTAAATCCTGGCATAAATTGACTGAAGATAAATATGAGTCAGAAATACATGCAGGTTGGTGGAGGTGAAGTCAGAAACCTGAAATAAGTAGAGAACAGCCGTATAGCGGCATTTGAAAGTGAAGAAAAGGGTTTAAATGGGAAACTTTGGATGTTAAAGCGTGAACGTGCTTACTGTAGATCAGCCAAAAAGAGTGACTCCCTTAATAAAACAGAGAGCCTGAACAGAACAGTCATACTTGAGAGTGATAAAGAAAAGCATGGCAAGAGATAAATGTGTGTTGTACCTGTTTCATCAACCTTTATTTTACCTTGAGGTACCGTTAAGCGGTATCCTCATTTAAGATGGTCCAGATGTAAAACAATGCTTGCACACACACAAAAAAACACAGCTAACAGTAAAAACCACAATGAATGAAAGCTAAAAGAGAAAATACAGGATAATAACTATGCTATGGATCGAATAATGAAATAGAATCTGATCAATGGAATCTGAAGCAACAATCTCTTCTGTGAGCGAGAACCAAGAGAGACCTTCAGGTAAAGATGGCAGTGTGGGTTCTGTATGGATCAGCAGTTATAAACCTGAGGGCTGAGTGGCAGACAGCATCCACTGATTTCAAAGTTGAGGCAGCAGCTTTTCCATAATGTAACATTCCCATAATCCAAAGCAGATAAATATATATATATATATATATATATATATATATATATATATATATATATATATATATATATATATATATATATATATATATATATATATATATATTTCTGTTCAGTTTAACAATCAGTGTGTTAACGTGCTTGAAGTTAAGATTGTTGTCCAGCCAGATACAAAGGTGTTTATACTGAAGCACTCTCTCTACGTCATTGAATGAATGCATGCTGAGAGACTCAGTATGAGGAGCCTTTGTGAACAGCATCTGTTTGGTTTTGTCTGAATTTAACAGTAACTTGAAGTAGTTGGAGTGAGTCAAATGAAGACTGCACACATTCAGTGGCTGACGTAGACGTTTGTCAGCTGTGAGGAGACATGGGTTTTGAAAGCGTGGAGAATCTAATGAAAAAGGGCTTACAGGGAAGAGAACATGACAGTGAGATGGCTGGATTTAATATAAGCCCTGTTTTAGCCACTCAACAATGTCATGAGTTTACAACTAGGTTACACAGTATAGCTGCAATATTAAAACAAACTCTCAAGTAGTAACACAGATACAGTATTTTTGCTCAACTGTAAGAAAATCGAATGTCTGACCAATGTTTAAAGAACCATATTAGCAATAATTTGGGGGGCGTTGGGGGCTACAGGATCAATATCACTTTCAGATCAGAGTGGCAGACCTCAGACTTGGACAACGGACTTTGGCTTTGAGAAAAATCTGTATCCCAGTGATAATTTCGACTTGGATGTTGACATGAGTGGGAGGTTAGTCACACGTGGTGGGCCTAATCTAATCTGAGGGGGTGAGAGGGTAGATGAAGACGAGGCGAGAGGAAGAGAAGAAGACAGAGGAGAGGAGAGTTAGTGCTGATAGTGAGGGACTCAGTGAATGATAACCCTTTCCCTGAAGTATTTTGGCTTAGTTTCCATCTACATTTGTATGGATTTTATGCATTAACCTCAGTGAGCTGACACCACGGCTGAGCTCAGAGCACGGCTGGCGATGCAGGAGGCATCCATGATGCTGCTGAAGACGAGTGGTCCAGGTGAGGCCTGCGTCCGTTCCCTGATATTGGAAACTAAGGCAGAATGGCGTTCTCCATCTACTCAGAGCATAAACATAAACCTGCTCTACACCTACCTTTGCTCTGTGCTCTGCGCCCCACCCTGCAGAGAGCTCTGCTCGTACTGTTAATTATGTCTAAAGGGCCCAAGGCAACTGACGATGTATATGAATCCATATAGACTGTTTAATTTGGGAGGATGTACAGGTTGAGCCTGCTGACCTTCAGCCTTCTTAAGGACAGGCTGCAGGAGGAGGAGGAGGAGCCTGAAATAGGACACAGCTGCACACACTCTGTATTGGAGCAGTCCTCATTATGATCTGTCTCTCCGTCTTTCTCCCTGCAGCGTTGTGTCACTCCTCGGGTTTTGTTTAGAGCGGTAAAGGGGGGCTTCCCAGTGTTTCTGTCCCTTGGGCTTCCAGATGCTAATTTCGGTGTTGACATGCTAGATGAAGGAAGCAGCCTCTCTAGTCGCTTTCTTCAACAACTCGAAAGCTTAGCAACTCTCGGCTGTTTGTCTCATTCATCTTTGTTTTCCTTGAATACATTAATGGAGACCCTCATTTCTTAAAAAAAGAAAACTTACCTCTACCCCCAAACCTTCACCCTACCTGACTTCTCTGAAATGAGAATTCAAGGACTGTTGGCACCTTGGCCTGTGAGCTGGCAGTGCAGAGGTGTTTTAAGTGTTCACCAGGTTGGGGAGGTGTCATTAGTATTGACATTAGCAGCTGCCGCCTCACAGCCTCTGAACTATAAAGACTGCTGAGGTTCAAAGACTCTGCCTCCATAAACAGATCTTTGGGAAGGGGAGAGTGTTGGAGAGCATATTTGAGAGAGATTAGGTGAAGGAGAAAAAGGGCAAAGCTGCAAGACAAAAAAGAAATCCCATCGGTGGTGCAGGGGAGTGGCTGCGTTGCTTTTGTGTCTCACATCCACTTACCCTTCCTTTTCTCTCTGTTTCTGTTAGACTTCGACCAGTTTGACTAATCATTGTTTTGGCATTTAAGAATTTTACTAGACACTCAAAAACAACCCATTTCATCAGAATGAAAGAGGAGTAAATGAATCTAACATACCTTCTGCATTTTTAAACACACATCCAAGTTAAATCAGGCTACTTTCCATTTAAATATACATAAAAAATGGAAAAACAAGACCACAACCTGTTCTTTCATTGTTGTTCCTGACAACATCTTCCTGCTACTGCAAGCACTGTGTCCATGTGCAATGTAGTTTCATAGAGTATAGCTTGGTACAGTTCCCTTTTGCAGGCTACACTGTTGTCAGTGATCTTGTTGCATCATGACCAAAAAGCTGTCTAAATAAATGGAGGGATGTCAAACGGGTTCCATCATGGAAAAGGAGAAGAGAGACACATAAGAATGTGCTATGGGAACTCTTTTCCTGAACCCACTGCCCTTTCTCATAGACTTTAAAGTGAGATGACATCACACACAGAGAAATAGTTTTTCCAGGTTTCCCCTTAATTAATCACTACAATTAACATTAATTTTAAATACAATAAAAAAGTGACTGAATTCACTGAATCTCTACCTGTGATTCAGTGGGTAAATAAAGCCTCCATGTTCACCTCACCCACTTGGTAAAGCCATCTCTGAACTGGGTGCACACAGAGGAATCTTATATCTCTCTTCTAATCTGTGTCTGTCTTTGCAAGGCAGCAAACAAACATATTTTGAAAGATGTCAATGTTCCTTTGAAGTGAGGAGAAAATGCAGCCCATATGCAAAGTGCTGAGAACGCTTGTATGTGCCTGCATGAAACCACAGCAGCTGTGAGAAGAAAGTGGGATTAACAAAGCTGATTTAAAAGGATTAGAGGGTCCAACAGAAAACAGAGGACCACCAGGACACCTTCTGATCCACATGGGCACACACACACACACACACACACACACACACACACACACACACACACTCTCGCACACACACAAACACACAAATGTCAAGTATCCCATAATCCGTTTCAAGTGCGTTGTCATAAATTGTTTGCCCCCATATTCATTGCGATTCAATCCATAAAAGCCAGTGTAGTTGACAGATATGAAAGCAGAGGAAGAAGAGGACAACACACATGGGGAGAGCGTGAGAGATTACTGTGGAGCACAACAACAAAAATCAATGTGACCTGAAATGGTGTAAGATGATCACAGGCAGAACAAGTGCCACTAATATGGCTCATGCAAGTAAAGGATGTTCTGCTGTGGAACTGTCACAATACCTTTCTGTACAAATCAATCGCACAGCGTAAATGCCTTGAGTGAAATTCCTCAAATGTGGAATCACTCTTATGATGGGAAAACACAAAGTCAGCTCATGGCCTATTTCCGTCTCATGAATAGCTGATCACCTGTATGATGTCATTCCCGTTTCAGCACTGTGGAGATTTTGTGACCGACCTCCACCCCTTCACCATCTCAACTATGGATGCCTGGTTATCTCCAATCAAAGCCTCCGATCAGAAGTTTCCCTCTCATGAACTGGTCCCAATCTCGAGCTCCACCAGTGTCTAGGCTCTGAGGGGCGAGATCCCTTATTCTACTTCCTGCCGGGGACCAAGTGCCAAAGTCTATTCCTTCTGTTCACAGCATATTTAATCTTACTTAAAATTTCTCACTCCCTTTTGTCCGTCTTTAAAAGTCTCTCCTGATTGAAATGCAGCTGGTGCAAAGCCAGCTCTAAAAAAATGGTTTTCTCAGTTTGTTTTGCAGAAAAACCTGACAGGCCTTCACAGATCTCTGACCTGAACTCCATCAACACCTTATGGCCGAACTGGAACACTGACTATGATCCAGACCTTATCACCCAACAACACTGTTGGACTTCAGTAACGCTCTTGTTTCTGAATTGGAGCAAATCCCTGCAGCCGGGGTCAAAATATTGTGGCAACAGCAGATTGGAGGCTGTTATAGGAGCAGATTAATGCACATGGTTTTAGAAGGTCATATTCTACAAGTACATACGAGTGTACAATAATGTTCCTTCATCTAGTGCAGCTCTGGTTTTAGGTCCTGGGCTGCTGTTCATGCTCCCCAAAGTCTCTGCTCCTGAGGTTTTGGGTTATATTTAGTGGCTGAGGAGCTCTCTGGTGAAGTCTGCAGTGATGATCCTTGTGTTTTTCTTTGTGTTAAACTAGCCAAAAAACATTGAGGACCCATCTCTCTACTGAATGTGTAGGGATTAAAGTGATCTTTTCATCAGTGGATAAGACTCTAGGTAACCAAATTTCCCAAAATGCTGCAATGTTTAATTGAAAGTTAAGTAAAGGCTCTAATTTTAGATGATTTTATAACTATTGATCAGCCACTGGGAGCAAAACAAAGTCACACATTTCATACAATGTAAGCTCAATGTGCTTCACACACAACAAATATGAACGAAATAAAATAGGGCAAGAATGCATATTTAAACATGCATACGAGAAAAAATATTCATCCCCTGCACACCTACCCACCTGACCCAGAGAGAGAGAGAGAAAGAGACAGACAGAGAGACAGACAGACAGACAGACAGAAAGAGAGACAGACAGACAGACAGACAGACAGATGGAGGAGGTGGCTGGCTGTAGGCCTTAGAGAGCAGGTAGGTCTTAAGCTTGCACAGTTGTGGTACATCTTACATCAGGCAGTTTGCTTTGAAGAGTGGACCCACACTGAACTTAACTGAATGGACATTCACCACATTTACCTCTGGTCATGGGTGTAGTTAGGAGACCAGTGTCTGAAGATCTGAGGGTTCTGCAGGGTTTGCAAGCAGTGAGCAGGGCAGGGTTGTGTTTCAGAGCTAGACCTTTGCATTTTTTTTTTTTTTTTAATCAATTCTGTATTCCAGGAGGTCAGTGAAGTGATGTAAGCACAGGAGTAATACGTTCACTGTGTCTTGTCCCAGTGAGGACTCTAGCTGCAGCAGTTTGAATGAACTGGATGTCCCACAGAGGAGAAGAATGCATGAACTGCTTTTCCAGTGTCTGACCGAGACAAGATGGATTTAACTTTGGAAATATATTTTAGGTGACAAAATGTTGTCTACTCATGCTTGTAATGTGGTTTGTGCAGTGGAGTTCTGAAGAGATTTCTAACCTGCTCACTGGGTTTTAGAGACGGCGAGATCAGTTTGGATTTGCCATCTCTGCACTGCCAGACACAAAAGCTGCTTCAGGACCTTCACAGTGACAGCAGCCACTTAGAAAAGACACACACACACACACACACACACACACACACACACACACACACACACATACAGCGGATTTAAACCCAATTGTGCTTAGAGGCACTTAAGGTGTTCAAGGTACACAAACACATTTGTGGATGTTATAGAAATTCAATTATTGAGCAAAAACAGAGTTGGGGCACCTTCAGTTTTTCCATGTTTTGTTGTGTTTAGAGCACCATTATTCCTGCTGAAGAAAGGAAAGATATCAAATACATGCATCTCCTTATTCAGTACCTTGGAGAGACTTTTTCTCTATGAGCACTGTTAGATTGTGGCTGTCTCTCGCTCCTCCTGATGACAGGATTGTGACACATTCAACCAATGGTGCAGACTCTGAAACCCAGACTACTGTTTAAGGTGGGTCTAGTTTTCTGGACCTCACCTGAGTTTACCATCAACTTTCACACTTCGCCATCGACCCTGCCTCCCAAAAAAATTACATGTATGTTCTACTAATCTGCAACAGCAAACACAGCTTGAAAGAAGCTTATTGACTCCCGGATTTTGTTTTTATCAACATCGATGTTCACGCTGATCTGCATAACCTTTGCTGACAATTTCATTTCTTTTCATACTGTAGCAATCAATGGCTGAGTATCATGAGAAACTGTAGTCTGAAATACTAGAAGAGTTAACTCTGACTTAACACATGGGGGTAAGATGGAATAAATAACATTTGTACTCTTTTCAAAGTCAAGCCTGCAGATGATTTTCACGCTGCAGGATTTCATTTCATGTAACTTAATTTAACTGGGTTCATTTCTAGTTGACAAGATGTTGATGATTACATTGAAATGCACCATTTGAAAGATAGATAACTAACCTTAGTGAAGCCTTGTACCTGCAGCTTAAAGCCATACCTTTAATCATTCAGAACAATCACTATGTTCACACACACACACACACACACACACACACGCTCACACACTGACTCTCCTCATTGGCTAACTGCTGCTTGACAACCAGGGGGGACCCGGGGGAAAATCTTCTCATCGCCATGGCTACAGGGACCGGGGATGACGGCGACAGCATTAATTATTTTAGGATGGGGAGCGACTGAGGTGGGACGGCAGTGGAGTGTCAATAGTAATTAACCACTGCCTGCTCTCACGTGTCACTTCCTGTGCCCGGGGTGTGCAAGCAGGAGGTCGTGGTGTTCTCCTGTAATTAGTGCTTGTTCAGTTTTACATCTTTGCTCTCATTAGTTTGATTGCTTGACTAAAATGATCAGCGGTGAAATTGATTAAAGGGGTTTGGATGTCAGTTTTCTTGGTTTTCTTGGCTTTTTTTTCCTATTTGTTTTCAGTATTTCTTCACTCTTTGTGTTTGTTTTGATGAGGCAGTGTTAGCATTTCGCTCCTTTTGCACCTGCACAGTTTGGCCTTGAGCATGATTTCACATGGATAATTTTATGGCGCCATTGTTACGCCAAACTAAAATTAGTGAGCTGGCTGCACATCATGCTTCCATGGTCATTATTGCATTGCTGTGTCTGTGTGTGTTTGGAATGGGCAAACAAACAAATATAACAAATATAAACAAACCAAAAAAAATCCATATTAAGAACCTACAGCCAAAACCATGTAAAAACTAGAGGTCGACTGATAGTGGATTTTTAAAGGCCAAAATAATAATGATATTTTGGGGGCCCCAAGAAGGTATGAAAAGAACATTAAACAAATATTCTTCCAGATCTCGTTCAGACAAGAAGGGAGATGGATCCCGTTGATTTTTAATATACTATTGGTAGATGTCAGATGAATGACTGCCTTGGTGCATATCCACTGTGTATTAACAGTGAAGTACACTCCTCACACTCCATTGACTGGAACTCCAGAACTATGATGTTTCACTGAGCAACAATTGAAAAGTTACCTTGATTGTGTTCTGTGGGTTGTAAATTATCAAAGGGTTCAGGGGAAGTTTTCAAGCGGCGAAAGCATCACGAAAATCACGACTTCCTCCATCTTGTGTCCTTTTTATCTAAAAAAGTGATAGCACCTAAAACCAAAGCATGAATCCAGAACGAAACAACACAACTCCACAACGTAAACTGGTAAAAACGATTTCAGCATAATTTCAAGTAATTGCTGGTTATGTTGAAATATGTTGAAATCAATGCACCCTTCAGTGTTTACTGCAGACCCATTCACCAATGCTGATTGTAGACTGCAGCTGAAATGATCTCCCCTCTAAGATGGAAGAGGGATGATTGTTACTCTCCAGTCCACCCAGTGAATTCAGGTAAGTACTCATGATATGGAGACATTGCTGATTTTGTTGCAAACACAATCAATAAACAGAATCTGTCAACTGGACTAAATTACATCAGCACAAATGTATGTAAAACTAGGATTTGAGTACAGGATCTGAGTGACGCTAGTCCAAATCAGTTGTTAAAATCATCCTCAAGACAAAGTATGTGTACCGTAACCTCACATCCTCACTGCGCTGTGGTTCATGTTCAGCCATGGTTTGGTACTCGGTCTGTAGACTCAGTACATGAATACATTCTTGACTATTCTTATTGTATCAGTGTTCCTTGTGGTTCCCGTTTGGTAACAGTGGTTAAAACTGATTATTTAAGACCACAAAAGCCCCTCTTTAAGCACCTCAAATGATAATTGTGGTAATGAAGTGGAGATGAGGTGTTATGACTACCAAGGGTTTGAAAGATGGTTGATAAAATCTCTGAAAATGAATATATTTGAAATAGAGATGAAAATGATTGTCAATCATGTTCTAGTTGACAGACCAAAGAGCTGGAAATGTCTTGACTCTGCATGTAAGAGATATATGTCAGTTTCTATCTGCCGACATGCTGCTGCCTAAGCTACCTCTTTGATTCGTCCACTTAGTTACAGAATATGGTTAATGTGATTTTACAAATGCAGTAACCGCTTTGAATGCTGCTTGATGTATCACAAGTATAGAAATCCTATTAGGCCTTATCTGATTACATTTTATTGGACAGCGTGATCTGTCATAGATTTTATGTTACATTTGTGTTGTGTTGGGTTACATTAAAGTTTCAAAGTATCTTTGACTCGTGTGCACGGCATTATGAAATTCATACCCATGTTAGTCCTCGATGCCAAAAGGAAAGAGTCGTTAATGATTAGTGTTTTTACTGGGTGATACATTCATTAATGATTAGAAATAATGATTCTATTTGTAAGATGGGTTTTGATCACAGTAGGAATAATTTATATTGATGCATTATTTATTATCATTTATTTTATTATTTATGTTTTCCATATTTAATTTAACTTGGCCCCTGATTGATTTCAGAACATAAACTTTTGATTTCAATAGACAACATTTTGATTATTGCTTTTATTGATCATTGTATGATTTTGGATCAGATGGTACTCGATCTTTTGAGTGTTTATGTTTGATAATTGTAAGTGTGTGCAACTTCAGCTCTGGAGGTATTTCTGTTGTAGTCAGTGTTCATCTGACAGTCAAAAACAGGGGACCTGTGAGGGAATTTTTCCTCATATATTACTCACTCTTTCCCTTGGTCACATTTTTCGTCGCTGGCAAACCAAAGAGCAGAATGTATCCCCTTCAGAGCAATAGCTCATGCTCCCAGTCTCCTTGGGATGGCTGACGCAGTGCAACTGTTCTGATAGAGCTGGGCTGGTTCAGAGACAGACAGACTGTCTCCTCTTAAAGGGTGAACTGAGTGGTTGTTTCCTTATGTTTAGAATATTATACCCAACAGATTGTCTATGCATAAGGGAATGGGTAAAGAGTAGGTCTGGTAAAGCGTTAAATAACCTTCAGAGTTGGGGTGGCAATACACAGAGTGATTCTCCTGTCTCCATTCTCCTCAATCAAGCTTCAAAAAATACTCTCACAGGTCTCCTGAACCTTCTTCAATCAAGGAAGATTTCTTTCATAGCTATGACCTCAAAGTAGACTTGCCCAGCTCACCAAAGCTAAGACTGTTAAAATGCTTACGTCCATTCTGAGCTTTGAAGAGTTGTGCCTCTTCCAGTTTTAAATGGTGTCACTGTAGGTAGTCAGGTTTATAGTTAACGCAAAGAGTGATCAGCGTTCCACGAGCAAAACAGAGACAGCATGCTCTCAGCGGAGCAGCAGTTACCTTCAGTCTAATGTGTTAATAAAGCCAGATATAAAAAGTTTCGTTTCAATCTAAATTATCTCTGTTACGCTCTGATATTAGTGACTTACGTGCAAAACAATGACAAATGTCCCTGTGAGACTGGTGGAAGCTACACAGCCACAGGTCACTATTGGAGTCAAATTCCACTATCAGCACCAGTTAACCTGTCACAGATTTTGTATTTAAATTCACAGTCCATCTGGAATAAACTAGATTTCATGTAATTACAATCAATTACAAAAGTCTCCAGATTTCTCCCCAGCTCATTGTTGCTATAGTCAAACCATGAGAGACAATTCATGCGGCTTTAGGAGGAGACAACAGAGGAAGCCAAGCTGAAAATGTGCTTTATAGGAATAATTCAACAGTTTTGGAAATATGCCCATCCACTTTCTTTCCAAGACTGAGATGAGAAGATCGATAACACTCTCATGTCTGTCTGTTCAATATGAAGCTGGAGCCAGGGGGCTAGCTTAGCTTAGCATAAAGACAGCAAACAGGGATATAACCCAGACAGTTTTGAAGCAGTGGTAGGACTCAGTGCAGCTATTGAGCACTCTGACACAATCTGACACATCCAGGGAAAGATTTGATGATGTGTTATGAGTCATTCTATATGTGTGTGCGTGTGCGTGTGTGTGTGCATATACCCATCCATTTAAATGAAGCCACGGTATATTTTTAGATCTGATGTGATATGGTGCGATGACACTGGCATTTAAATCTTTTTGTGCTCAGGAGAAGATTTTTCCTGTAAAACGATGAGCTCATTCCTCCAACAGAGAACTCTTGCTCTACTCCAACATGTTTTATTCAGAGATGACATCATGTTACTGGAAGACTGTGCTTCCCTCTTCAGTGAAGGTCATGTGAAGCAGAAACCAGGCTGGGCGCAGAGAGTGTGTGGTTGTGAAAAGCAGCTACATTTTATTTTCAAATGCCCTAAACTGCAGTTTTCTAGTTTGTGTTGCTGGTGATTTTCTCCAAACTTCTGTGAACCACAAACCTTATCTCACACACTGTGTCCACCCACACATGCACACACACACACACACACACACACACACACACACACTAACTAACACCAGTTATAAGCTTTCCACATGGATAAACACGATGCAGTGAACACACATGCCCAGTTAACCCCTCTGAAACTCTCGGCTGTGCAGTCTGAAAGTTCTCAAACTGCTCCCCGCCTCCTCACCTCCTGTCTGTACTCCATCTCCATGTATCCTTCCATCTTCCCATCTTTCAATCCACCCATCCCTCATCTGTCCTCCTCTTTCGCCATAGTCTCTTCTCCACTTTGGGAGGTGCTGGCACGAGAGCTTCTCCTGGGAATAGAACTTGTGGAAAGCTCACTTGTGGCCTTTTAGTGTGTCTGTGTTTTGTAAATGTGGAAGGAGGAGAGATGGAAGGAGTGAGGGAGAAAGAAGAGGAGAGAGGGGAAAATTGAAAGTGAAAGACTCGTGTTTGAGGGTGTTGAACGTAAATGCAAAATGAAAGGTTTGGTTTGCATGTATTGCAAGTATTGCATTCTGAATTTCAATTACCAACTGAATTATTATTTATTAATTAACTAGTGTACAAAACTGAATGTACACTGGCTTTAGCGTGACAGGTGATGGAGTCGTCAGGAGGGGATGCCCTTAGTTCATTGGATTCGAGGCAAAATGCCTGTACACTGTCTCTTCTCTCTACTTATAGTGACTCACACAAAAGAAGCCACTGAAGCACAGCTGGAGAAAAGCAGGCAAGGAGGACGGAAACAGGTGAGTGTCATGTAGTTCCCACTTGTAATGCAGTTTATTTAGGACCATCATGAATCGTTCAAAAGCTGAGAGAACCAATATACCCAATGAGCCGAGGATGCTGTAGCATGTATATCAAAACTGTAGCTGTATCAGATTGAAAGGTGCATTTTGGTCCCTTCACATACTGGAGATTGATTGTTCTGGAGCTCTGCTAGCTTCTCCATTTACCCACTGCAAAAATATCACAAAAACCTCTTTTTGCATATCACCTTGTACAGTGTCAGATCAATAAACTATTCGGTTCATTACATGCTTGTTTAGATCCAGCTGCTTCCAAAACACATTTGCTCACAGCCCCTCAACTTTAAAAGTGAGATGAAAATACTGAGGCTTTGAGCTCCAAAACAGTTCCAAATGTTACTGGCAGCTTAATTGGTTGTTGGCACTGAGCGGTGGAGATGGGAAAAGGTGGAGTAACAGACTGAAAACTGATGATAATATCAGAGCCAACATTATTGAAAATCAGTAAAGTTTCGCTTCAGAATTGAAGTCTTTTCTTGGAAGATAATTATCTGCTTAACACTCAGCTGTATGAGCTGCATTATTCACCACAAATCAAGGATGAAAATGTTACAATGCCAAAAAGCATGGCATATGTAATTTACTATTAATTTGTAGTGGATGTCCTCTACAAAACTGACAGTTGTTCATGTCCTCTGAGCCGTCCAGCAGCACACTGAGGTGTTTAGATCAGGACACCGAACAGACTCTGCATGGAGTTTCCTTATCTCTCCTCTCAGCTGCTCCTCTATCTGCTCTGCACCATCTGTTGTTCATTTGAATAAATGCCACAGGTAGTTAGCTTGTATTTTCTTATTTCTCTGCCTGAAAATCGGCCACGGATCTTTTGGATTTTACTTTCATGTCTGATCATTCTGAGGTAGACCGTATCAGAAAATAAAAGGGCCATCTGCTGCTCTCGATCAGACGCACAGGAACACGCATACATCACACAGTACATCCCATGTACAGTGGTGTCAGCATTGGTTTACTGTCTTGCAATGACGCAATTGCTAATAACAGGATTTAACCAGTTAGTATCACATCTGTCATAACTGCCTTTGGATGACTGAGAGAATTTTATTCACAGGGAGTTTTGTTTTTGGGTGAGGAAAATCAGATAGATAACTACATTCACCATTAACCTGCAACACCTGTACTGCCTCTCAATCATGTGTCTAATTGCCAAAGTTTAGCACCTGACTTGATCTCTTTGTTTGGCACTCATGTTAAGTGGGAAATGTGAAAATTCTGACTGTCCAAGTTGGCGATGATCACCGATCAAAGGGCCTTATCGCACCTACAGTCATTAAGATGTCTGACTCTGGGTGCAGAGGGGAGTTCATCCTTCCATCATCCAAGTCCTCACTGCCTTTATATAAGACTACATTTACATGCACAAAAGAATAAAAAAATATTACTACTAAACTGTTTACATGACCAATGAAAATGAATTCCTGTTTACATGCAGTCCAGCAAAATTCAATTAATGAAAAAAAAACAAACAAACAAAAAAAACCCTCCATTTTTCATTGGTTCAACCACCTTCTTGAAAAGGTTGGTTGATTTTTCCACATATCCAAAAACCTGTCGATATTTAATTCTTTCATAATATTTTAAAGTAGGTGTGTTTCTCCTTCCAATCTCAAAGGTAGACTTTTCTTTTATGCATGCATCTCTGCCCAAGCCTTGCCATTACTGTTGTCTCGGCAACACAAAATGCTGTAAAACACCCCATATTCTGAATGCTCCTAAAACCCAAAGAATACCAACATATCCCACATGTCTTTATATGAAAATGCTACATTCAGAATAAGGTTTGGCTAATCTGACCAGAATATGCTTTTTACATGAACAGTATGAAATTTGGAGTTTTGCCATATTCCTAATAATAGTGGAATTTTAGCGTGCATGCAAACACAGTCAATGGCGACATCTGAGGGAGTCAGAGCCTGAACTGCAACACGCCTACAGTCTTGCTTGCTACTTTGAAGCTGTTGACACTGTTAACACTGTTGTAAATGAAGAATTAACAGTGTATTTGGTCCAATGTCTAAAGTGAATGTAATTATATTTGAGCTATAAACTGGCAGACCAAACATTCATCAGCCCAGCGGTGACATCTGCAGTGTTTGGTAGCCAAGGATTCATTTATTAGGTGTGTATGTGTGTGTGTGTGTGTGTGTGTGTGTGTGTGTGTGTCTATGTGTGTGTGTGCCTGCTGTGATGAACCACAGGCTACAAAATCTGTCTTGTTGGAAGGATGGCTGGAGGTTAAAGAAGAATCTGAAACAGAAGACAGAAAGCTCTTTAATTCCATATGAGCCAAGGCAGGAGTGGTATTATTATTATCTTTTTTATTTTTTTCATTTTTTCTTCACTGTCGTCCCTTAGGATTTCACCATTGAAATATGTTTGTGTGTGTGTGTGTGTGTGTGTGTGTGTGTGTGTGCGTGTGTGCAGCCACCTGCTGAGCAGCGCATAGAAACTGGGATTTTGGCGTCAATACTTCAGGGTCTGTCTGATAAGCTTGGCCTGAGGGGAGAAACCAAACCAAAATAACAACCCCGAGATGGAGAGAGTTTTACTGTCAAGGAAGAAAAAGCATGTCGAGGGACAAAGATGACAAGACACAACATCAGTGCAAGTATGGTTAAGTCCAGAAGTGCTCAGATCATTTCTTCCTTTTGTCATTCAAGAATAAAAGTGCAAGCTAAAAATAGCATTTTACGGGCTCACTGTTGTCTTTGTAAACTGTCACATATACGGAGACTGTTGGAACGGTGAAAGACAAACCAGGAAGGTTTTTGTGAGGTTTATTTTATGTCTGTTGAGTTCGTGTGAAGCGTGTTTAACGATGATAAAACTACCGTTTCTGCAACAAAAAGATCGTTCTTTTCAGGGATCCTTCCCATAATGTGATCACACACTAACAATAACAATCTGAGCCTGAGTCAGTGGCAAAAACACTTTCAGTGGACAGACTCTGACAGTGTGAAAACGCCTGGAGAGATTACATTGCAGCCCACTTCGAGGTTGTCGGCTGCACTGCTCTCGCTCAATACTGAACCAATTCCCAAAACAGTTGTCTCCATTAGTCACTTGGACACAAACGCATTGGAAAATAGGGTCCATAAACACAGATAATATTTTACCAGAAATTCTTCCATTTGTCCAGAACATTGAAATCTTCCAGGACACGTGGACTGGCACCAATTTCTTGGGAAACTGAAACATGGTTGAAAACTGACACACTTTTCAGTGGCATTTAAGATACAATGTGTGACTGAAGAATGTGATTAACAGTTTAAAATGGGTCTTATACTCAGTATACTATGTCAGCATCTTCTAGATTAAACTGTGCTCAATTAGGAACATGCCCAGTTTCAAGAGTCTACCTAACTGCAGCACACACACCCTGCACCCTGTTGGCTTAAATCCAAACATCCTCTTCTAAGGAAACCGTTGTGGTTATGGAGATCTGTCGAGCAACAAAACAGAACTAAGCTCTATTCACTGGAGACGCAGGCTGTCTCCACGTGTATCATTTTGTATCACTTAATGAAAGACTCACACTTTAAATTTGCAGGTACGGTTTAAATATATGAATCTTTTACTTTGGCAGATATTCCAAGGTTGTACTTTAACCACAGGATTATAGACCTGCACTGAAACATTAAATGTGCTGTAAAACCAAAATCATGAGCTTCCTCACTGTGACTGACAACTTTCACATTACATACTGTCATTCAGCGTTGTTTAACACTGACACAGCAGCAAACACAAGAAAATCTGTAATGAATGAACACAATATGAAAGAGGCTGCTTTTACCTGTAGTGCACATGAATGGTATTTCTGTGCAGACACACTGGGATGGTGCTGAACCTGAGGCCTGCTGCTGTGATGCTTGAAAAATGAACACATGGTCACAAAAGAGAGAAAGAAAAACAACAGTCAAATTTAGTGAAGACGTGAACAGACTAAAACTCTGTGTGTGTGTGTGTGTTTGTGCGTGCGTGCGTGCGTGCGTGCGTGCGTGCGTGCGTGCGTGCGTGCGTGTGTGTGTTTCTGACTGGCTACTTTGGAGGACAAATTTCAGACTAAGGACCGGTTAATTGTGGATGGCTTGTCCCAAATTGGAAAACAGCAGGTTTTTGGTTGAGTGCTTAATCTTAGGTTTAGGTTCGGGTTAGGTAAGTGGTGGTTATGGTTATGGTCAGGATAAGTCTCCTGGAAATGAATGTAAGTCTATGTAATGTCCTACAAAGTGACTGAAGTCAATGTGTGTGTGTGGGTGTCTGGGTGTGTGTTTGCTTGGGTGTGCGTGCGTGCCTCTGTGTGTGTGTGTGTGTGTGCGTTTTGGCGGGTGGGGTGATACTGAATAATTCAACTGTTCTGCCCAAATTCTGTGGTGAAGCCAGGCGGAAAGAGGACAACATGCAGTGTATGTGTTTGTGTGTGCATGTGTGTGTATGTGTGTGTGTGTGTGTGTGTGTGTGTGTGTGTGTGTGTGTGGAGAGGGGCAGCCGAGAAGGTCAGACATGTTGGGGGGATTTAAATGGGATTTCTTTTCCTTCAGCTTTAAAAAGGTGCAGCGAGACACAACATTGAAACTGGGTCAAGGAAATGGGTGAAGGTGACCGTACCCCCCACCAAATACACACACACACACACACACACACGCACACACACAAAGGAGGAAGTCCACAGAGTGATGGAGAGATCACCCTGAAAATGGTCTCTTTGTTTTTTTGGTTAAAAAAACATCTTCAGCATAATTTTTTTTTTCTTGTTCCAAGACACTGAAATGACATGACCCCATAAACTGGCAGAATTTATTTCTTGTTTAGACAAAAATGAGTCTTGGATAATGAATGTAAGGCTAAACAACCTTAGACAGATGCTTTTTGTTGTGTAGCTCATCTTAAAAGCTATTACCTCAGTTCATTTTCAGTGTTTGTGTGTCTCTCATCTGTAATGTACAATACAGTAATGTAATAAAGCATTTTCCCTGTTACCTAGCCAACAGTATCCATGGATGCAGTTACAAATGTTTGTGTGGCTCTCTCTTTGTGTGTGTGCTTTGTGATCTCAAAAAGAAGAAGAGGCGAGCCCATCTTTAGATCTGCAGGAAACAAATGATGTTTACCTGTGTTCTGTACTGAATGCACCGTTTTGTTCATGAAGATGGAGATCATGGCTGAGAGGACACAGAGGACACGGAGGACACAGAGGACACAGAGGACACAGTGGACCGGAGGCAGTGATGTGACATCCAATGCAGGAGTTGGCAGGTTTCACTGTTTTCTGCTCACCTGGTGGTCCGACAGTAGAAACAAACTAATTGTGAGCTTGGTTGTACTTAAAACACAGCACAGGTTAATACTGAGAGAAGGTCTCGCCCCACTCCCAAATTTGCTGACTGAAATAAGATGAAGAGGTTCACCTGCTTTCCTTTTGTTGGATTCACGAGTGAATGGCATTTTCAGATTTAGTCAGCTTCGTGCGGACGTAGCCTCACTGCAGTTGCCCATGGAGTGTGACGGAAAGCATAAATTATATAGAGTAACACATGTTATGACATGGACGTGGGAAAGACAACAGGAAGCAGGACTGTGAGTGCTGGACTGATAACCAGACTGAATTACCATTTTGTTTCACTTCATTATTCAGGCTATTTTAAAAGGAAGGTAACCAGTCACCTGTGTAGGATGATCATGTCATCATTCTGGATCCTGCCTAAACATCTCTGATTGGTTGAATGCCATTGACAATCACCAATGAGCAGACCTATGAGAATAGCTGAACAAAGGTGGACATGTATTAAACTGCTGGTAACCATAGCAACAATACTTTGATTGATGTAGTGTTATCAGATAGAGACCAGATGCTAAAGAGGTCTATTTTCTTGGACCCTGTGGCTTTTAAGCGCATCCTGTCCAGCGTGTTCCACATTCCAAATGGTTTTTTGGTATTTTCGAGGCCAGGCTCACCTGGTGCACATGGATACAGGGTTGAATTCACTTTTCTGACATACTGAAGATCCGCCATGTGTACAACCTAATTATTAATTAGAAGCAGTAGATGGAGCAGATATGTGCTTCAGTATAGGCTGCGAGCAGTCGTGGATTCTGGAGCTAGTAAGAATCACTCAATAATCTTTGTGTGATTTCAGATGCTTTCATATGGGTGTGCCTCCACCAAATAGTGACCAAAATGTTATGGATTAAGTGCACTGAGCTGTCGCCCTGCTCTGAGCACATGCAGCAGATCCTGGCATGAGGATTGCAATACACAGCTGCATAAGCATAACCACTCTGTGCTCCAGGAAAATACCAGTTTGCCCCCAATGCCCCCTGCACCAACAAAAAAACAGAGTCCGAGACTTGTGGGTGGGTCATACTGACACACTGACATATCTAAATGCTGCTGAAACAAGAGGAACAAAGCAAGAGTTTACAGCTCTAGAAGCTCTATGAGGACTGAAGGCACAACAGTGCAACATGATAACATCCTCACAATGACAATGTTAACATACTGATATGTAGCAGATGTAATGTTTGCCATCTTAGTTTAGCATGTTAGCTTTTACCCAAAATGTAACATCACAAAAGCATGAGCTGTTGTTCTTGTGCATTGTAAAATAAAAATTGCTGTGTGTTTGTGACTCAGTTGTGTGTATCTACAGTATGCTCCTATGTGTTTGTATTAGTATGCATTTTCCTTTTTTGTGTTTGTGTGTGTGTGTGTGAGAGAGAGAGAGAGAGAGGGAGAGAGAGACAGTGACAAATGGAAGCAGTCTCCAGTCCATCAGTGAAGTGGCTGCTGCTTTGTGCGGCTGATAATAGCTAACAATAACTGCTACGAGACTTAAAATGACTTGTAATTACATCGTGCATTTCATAACCAGGTCCTGAGCTCGTTACACAGCAAGATTTGTTTTTAAGTCACGTTAACATCATCACTTCTGTGGCACTGACAAATGACCGAGTCTGCGGAACGCTCAGCATGGGCAGCATCAGCACGAGGTCTAATTCAATTTTGTCCAAATTTGTTCTAGCGAGCTGCTCATTAAGTTGGAGGTTTGTTTGTCTTCAGAAAACATTAGCTGAAAGTAGATCTATACGGTGTAATTGAACTCCTGTGTAAACCAGGCGAACACAAACTCATCATTCAGTGTAATGACTTTCATCCATTTCACTGATAGTAATAGATAAGACAAACAGGAGGGGACACTGGCATATGAAGATAATTAATGTCCCCTCAGAAAATAGTGGAGTGGTCAAAAACTCCTGCTGAACTGTACGTGTCATTGCCTCCTACAAGCTTCTGTCTCCTCGCCAAACAAATTAAATTAGGGAGTTAGCAAGCCATTAAAAATGTAATCTGGGAGTTTCTCTCTTCACAGATGGATTGCATGTCCAAAATAAGTTTTAGGTGTCTGAAAGTTCAGCAGTAATGCCAAGTGACTGAAAAACACCACATGTGCAGCATGCCTGTTTCACTGAGTTCCTGTCATATGTTGATTTTGAATAACAGTCAGGAAAAACTTTATGTCCTTACAAAGTGTACTGAGGAGGGAGTCTTAAAGTAAGGCAGCAGTGTGTTATCACTGTTATTCTTAGTATAACAGTAGGTGCCATAGTTACAACATACAGACAACATATTTTTAAAAGTCCAGTCAAAAACCCCTCAACAGAATGCAAATATACTGTAAATGTATGTCAGTATAGATCATCTCAATGTCTTTTTTTAAGACAGGCTCCTAAAATCAAATCAGCCACACTGTGCAGCAATGACAGTTTGTAAATAAAGTTACACAGTTCCAAATTAAAAGTTTCAGATCTTTAACCAGAGATAGGCTAGCAGTTAGTATAGTATAGTATTTCTCTTGGTGCTAAGCTAGGCTAAACGTAGGCCCATTTATGACCTGACAGCACTCATTAATCCATGATTTGCTGGCATTGCTTAACAAACCTTTTGGGAAAATCCAAACTGCGGGTTCTATCGTCTCTCGGTCTCTCGTGGTATTTTCACGATCTTTCTGACTTGTCTTTTGATGGAGGGATATTTATCGCTACAGCTCTCCTGATGATGTTTCATGCACACGCTACCTTTGAAAAGTGACTCACAACAACAGGGCCTCCACCCATTTACAGTCCATTCAGTGTTTGCGACCAGGCAATACAGGTTTTATCTGAAAAGCAAGAGCAACTATGCACCCTCCCCTGCTGCCATCTCCCACCAACATGAGCTGCAAACACCCGGCCAGAAGACTTTACGTTAGGAGTGACAGTTCAGCAGCCTCTCTCTCAGAGTTTTAGACTGGATGTAAGATACAGTCCCTGTCTGTCACTGAAATCCATCGCTCCATGCTATGACAGATTAGTTTAAACACCATCAGCCTTGTTAAACTCTCTCTTGATGCCTTCCATGTTCATCATGAAAGGTGCTGTACCTTAAAAACACAGAGCCGCCAAGGAATGAGCTTACATCCCAACTTTAATTACTTTTTGGGTTTTTTTTTTTTTTTTAATCTTGACACATTTTTATCTTGACTACACACCCTGCATGAATAAGAAGACTGAAAATATGTAGGCTGTTTTTACAGCATGCACACACACACACACACACACACACACACACACACACACCTGCGCCTGATTTCCCTCCGTCACTTAAGACTCAACTTGCAATACAAACTAAAGCCACCAGCAAGGTCCATTAATCGGTTCCAGTTAGACCACTTCCTCTCTCTCTCTCTCTCTCTCTCTCTCTCTGTCTCTCTCTCTCTCTCTCTCTCTCTCTCTCTCTCATGCAGTGTGTGTGTGTGTGTGTGTGTGTGTGTGTGTCTCTGTGTGTCTCTGTGTGTGTGCCTGCTTGTATTGATCTCTGCTGCTCTCTGTGTCCATTAGTGGCCCAGGAGGCAGACGCTCTGTCTGTCTGAAGTGTGTGTGGGTCTGTATGAAGGTTTATCAGATACTCATCACACACTGCAGAGTCCAACACAGCAGACGCCTCATATGGAAAATGTTACAATTATGCTAAGCTTTATGAGGGTCCACCATAGTGTACACAATACACACATGTGAATGAACATGAGCATGATATTGATTTCTGGTGATATTGCACGAGCATGAGATCTTATTAGCAGCACTTAACTTGAAACAGAAGTGTATTGATGCTTTTATTAATCCATTGCACAGCAGGTATGAACAACAAAGTAAGACTGTTTCAGTCCATCGTAGCCAGCTAAAGTTACAGGGACGAGAATTCAGTTTAGTCTGACTTCCACTGTTGCTAAAATCTCTAACCTGACAACATGAAAGATTATTATTTCTTTGAAAAAGAAAGAGCTTTCTGCTCAGTGTGCATTGTAGAGCAAGAGGTGCTGAGAACCGCTCAGGCCTGTGAGTCTGATGAAGCAGTGAGTGGAATCCGCTGCTCTTGCCAATGTTGATAAAAGATCCTGAATGATACACTTTCATAGAGTGTGCTGTCACTACCACAAACATAAGTAGTTATTTTTCCCCGGAGATTTCCAAAACAGTACATTACTCAAGTACTGCACCTTAGTATGAAATCAAGGTAATTGTGCTTTACTTGATTCTATCCATTTTATGCATCTTTATACTTCTTCTCCACTACATCTCAGAGGAAAATATTCTACTTTTTACTCAATTATATATGAATTTTTCATACCTTTTCCTGTCCAGTGAAAAGCATGTATCTCCAAATGTGTTGTTTTTGAAGGTTTGTGATAAACATGAGGATGAAGTGTTCCTTTATGGGTTGAGAAAATCCTCCTACCTCTTAAAATAAAGAATCTGTTTAAAAAAAAAAAAAAAAAAAAAAAACCCTAGCTGAACATTTTTCAAGATTAGCCGGAAAATGCATCATCACAAAGCTGACTCTTATTCTGAGCTCATGAAAAGATGACTTTTTAAGAGATACGTGGTTCTCACAGGACAGCGAACCTACAAACATACGATGATCTTATAGAATATGATGCATTGCTGTAGATAAAACTCCCCCCAGTACAGAAAATAGTTAAGATTAGCGGAACATTAAACATCTATAACAGCAAAATGCAACATACACATTAATGCAGCATTAATATCAATCTAAAAACATGATATATATTAGCAAAATGCTCATTTTACTGCACAATAAGTACTTTTACTTTTGACACATTCTATACTTGAAGTAAGTAAGTAAGATACCTGAAGTAAAGCTTTGACTCCAGGACTTTTTCTTTATTCTCACAGTGTTGTATTAGTACTTGTACAATAAGTAAAGGACCTGAACCCTTCCTCCACCACTGAACCTAACAACACCCAGACAGCATGTACACCACCCCCAAACTCAATGAGAGTGTTTCTATAAGTAAATGTATCTTACAAGTGGCTCTCAGCCAGAAACAAGCAGGCCTTCTTAAGTGGACATGATGTTTTCCCTTGACCTAAGATCACTCGTATCGACCAACTTGCCTATTTATCTGAATGCACTAGTAGTATGTGTGTGTGTGTGTGTGTGTGTGTGAGAGAGAGAGAGAGAGAGAGAGAGAGAGAGAGAGAGAGAGAGAGAGAGAGGGTTTGATACAGCACTTAAAACACAGCAAATATGCAGAGCGGCTACAAGAGGCTCATTAAAATTTGATGCTCTCCTCTCTCTGCTGCTCTTATCCAAAGTAATGGAGGCTAATTAGTGCTCACACATACACAGTATCGTTAATGGGGAGTAACAGAATCTGTCCTCTTCATTCGGATGCCTCTTCAGTGCTTCCTGGACCGGAGGTAAAAAATGAACTCCGAATTCCTGAACTGTGTCCGCCAAGGTGTGCTCAGACACATGGAACCCGGATGTGTGGATGTTTTCTGCAAGTAAACAGCACATTAACATGTTCCTTCGAGGCCTTTTTGCTTTTTCAAGCCATTGTGTGAAGCATGAAGGAGTTTTACCTGAATGTTATCAATGTTTAAACAAACATCAGCAGCACTTTTAGTCTTTGACTTCAATGAGGGCTTCAGAGCAGCAGCCTACATCACAGAACAGGTCTAACAAATTAACTAGATAGCTGCACTGTGTAAAACCTGGAATGTATATTTATGGTGTTTATTGTATGTTCTTGCTTCACCCCACGTTCCAAATTGTAGGGATTTCCAGGTTTTAGTCACCAGAAACTTGTAACAATCCTGTTTCATCAACAAGTCCTCAAAGCTTAAAAACAGGTTGGTTGTTTCCAAAAATGGCTCCTTCCAACTTTGACCTGCCACCGCTGTGGTTAATGGAGACTGTCCTCTCAAGAACGACGGCCTCAGCTGTTTCAGCCATGAGCCCAAATCAACATCTGTTTACAGTCAAGTGACAAAATCCTCTAGTTTCTGTAGTCATTGTAACAGGAGCAAAGCAGGACGCAAGGTGATGTCATTATAGAGCAATAAAGTCTGCAGAGGAAGGAGGTTGACATTAATTTCACTCACATTAACCCTGACTTAATCTGATATTGAGCAAACCACAATGTTTTTCGAACCTTCACTAAGCTCTTATTTAAACCAAAACCATGAGTTTGTCATCAACCAAACCAAGTCGTGTTTGTGCCGAAGCCAAACAAACCTTAACCACTGAGCTGTTTTTCAGTTTATTTTTCAGTTGTGACAGTTTATGAAGGCGCAGATAAAGGACAATGCCGATACACTGACAGAGGCATCGCGTCACAGAGCAGTGTGTCGTTCTGAAGAGCAGTTACAACAACATTTTGCCATTTAATTTGTAAGACTTGTTGCATGACTGTCTTGTTAACTTCAGCCACCTGAAACTAGTCTATAATGATTAGGCCCCGATCAGCCTCATTAAGAAGAAACAACTAACGCTGAATGTTGTAGTGAACGAGAGGCAAACCAAGGTTCCTGGTGACAAAGAGGTTCTCTGGCTGTGTAACAACATGAATCTACATCTATTGTTGCTGCTTGGAAATGATGGTCAGTGTTCTCACGACTGTCACTATTAAAATGATTTTGTCACAGCATGGGATGGGTTCCAGGTTGCACTGTATACACTCACATTAAAATGTAAGATTTAAGGTGGAATTTGTCTCCAACAGCTTCCCCTGCTTGATCTTCTCGGTTGCTTCATCTGTTCATTCTTGTCACATGACTTGATAAAAGCGTCCTGACAGCAGTTTGACCATCTTTCATGTCTGCTCAGAGCAGCCAGACCTGAAACGTCCTGCTCAGGAAAAGAGAAATCATTTCAGATCTTGTTTGACAACTTCTCAACAGCGCTGGACATATCTTGTCTTCCTGTCTTTCTTGACTTCCTGCCTTCCTCTTTCACCCTGATTATTAGGTTTGTGCAGGCTGAGTTTTCAAACAGCTAAGCCTCTGTCTCCCATCCTTGCTATTTCACTCTCATTACCAGAATTACTGTCATTTTCTGTTCCAGCTTGCCACAACATAATGATTGCATGTAGGGCTGAGAGACAAAGCAGCATAAGAGCTCGTCTCTGTGTTTCCACTGATGGATACATGCATGCATACAAGTCTTATTTACCATGGTTTGTGTTTTATCTTTTGTTTTCATCTTGTTTGTGATCTCTGGTGACGTGTGAAATGTTACTTTTGCTTACTACATATATTGTGTACCCACGTTTTTCCACCTTTACCATGGCAGCCACCGAAAACATGCTGTAAGGTCTTAATATGTGCATTATAGTTCTCTCTATTTACCTCTATGTGACCAAAAACTGGGTGTAAATCATGTACGTAATTGCCACAGGGGCAACACATCAGCCCCAATGTACTAAAGAGGTAAATTTGGTGGTTGGATGGATTTTGTTGCCCAGCCTGTCCACAGACAAGACATTAGCCCCTATTGAGTTCAGTTTATTTATTAAGGATAAAATGTTTTAATTAACACAGTTCTTCTAAATGTCAAGCCAATTTTGAAATGCCACAAATGGAAATTGGATTTGTTTCCATCGACTTGCTGGATGTATTTTTGGCATTCACAAAGCCTATTGTTCATGTTTATGTATTGGACGCAACACGCCAACTGTTTACAAGTTAACTTCATGTCTCATTATGATATTATTTAGTTAATTAGCTATTTCAGAAATGTATTGTCCATAATGTGGAAAACAAGTGATGCTCTAATATTTCCCTCCGTCCAAGCCTTTACGCTCAGGTTTGTACCTCTTGTGTGTTTGGAGTTGTGATGTGTTGTGACAGGAGTGTGTACTCAACGACTACACAGGAAGCATTCACTCTTCCCCTCTATCTAAACCGTCCCTCCTCTGTCCTCTTTCTCTCCTCATTCCCAGCTTTCTTTTGCTCTAACTTCGCTAAATTTGACTTGATCATGTTTCAAGACTGAGCAGGTTGAATGGGTTTAGCTCTCTCCTCATCAGCCTCTCTAATCCAGGATTTCTAAACCCCAGAGGGGAGAAGCCCTCCTGCTCGCCCTCCATGTTCAGAGTTGCTTCATTCAGCGAAGCCTTACAACTGTGATGACTTCTACGTCTGAGCCGCACAGTCTAAACACAAACTGATCTCCATGTTAACAGGAGACAGTAGATGTGTCCTGTGCTGGTGCACTTGTTTCCTCTGACTGAACCAGCTTTCTTTTTTCTTCTTTTTTTGTTTAATCTTAGTCCTGTGTAATGTCCTTGGTAGTTTTTATTTTTAAGTTTTAGTTGACATAAAGTCAGTCTAAGTGTCAAAGAAATCCATGAAGCTCCTACTGCTGCTTTAAATAAACGTGCAGCATTCACCCCGCCACACTTTGATGACGGCATCCCCTGGTGTACAACTGACACTCGCAACACCGACCAACACCTGCGCACACACAGGTCGTCACAGTCAAGTTAATGTTGGTGCCGTTCGTCCACACACACACACACACACACACACAATCACCAAGGAGATTTTGTTACTGTCAAGTTTGAATGAAGTGTGTTTCACAATAATGAAATTAGTGTTTCTGTAAATGGAGTCTGGTGGCTTTGGTGAGAATGACATAGCAGTCGTTTGTGGTACAACAAAAAGGATCTTACTCTGTTGGGATCCTTTCCAGAACGTCTTCAGACGCAGAATAAAAATCTGAGCCTCTCAATGTCAAAAACAAACACCTTTCGTGGACATACATTGGCGGTGCGCAAACACCTGAAGGGATCATTGCAGCCTATTTTGCGACTGACACAAACAGCAGTTTGACAAACATTACCTTCATCGTTTTGTTTGCAATCTGTCAAAAGCAATCGCAGACCAGCATCTTTTATCTGTTCCTCAAATTCTCATATCTGTCTGTACTTTTATATCACAGCTGTGATTGTTGATTTGTTGTTTCTCAATTTTGCTTTATTGCAAAGTTTATTGCTAATCAAGCTTGCCATTATACTAGCTGCTGTTACTAATGTACTACTGACGCAACATTTTGAGTCATGTTCATTTACTTTTGGGATAAACGTTGATGTTGTGGATTTTTATTCTTTAGCTATATATATGAGGTGGCATGGCTCTGTTGGTCTCCAGCTGAAAAACAAAGGATCTTGAAAGTGTTTTTTTTCCCCTAACTCTGTCCACCAAGGACAGCCACAGTGTCTGAGCTCTCCCGTACGTCATGTCCGTTGCTCAGTGACCTTCATGCTAATTGATTTACCATGTTCATAACCAAAAAAAAACAAAAAAAAAACACAAGACATCTGTGCACAGAGACTGAGTGACTCCTGTTAAATTCTATTTACATGGAACATTTGAAAAGTTCAGACATATCCCTCAGTGAGGTTTTGTTTAAGATCAGATGAGCTCCTCATCTTCTCACTCATCCTCCCTTCATCCCTCCATCTGTACCCTCGTTCTCCTCGTACATGTGTCCTCAGCACTGTCATGGTGTATCAGTGGTTTTAAAGATGTCAGTTATGATCATGCTATTACTGTCCAATCTTACATCATTTGTTGTGCTCTGACTCCTTCACCAGGAATGTTTCAAGAGCGCAAAAGACTGAAGGAGAGGGTGAAAGGAAGTCAATGGTGTCACGGAAAGAAGATGAAAAGAGATGGATAGTTTCTGTTTCTCTCAGCTGTAATACTAAATTTTCAGGAACTGTTTTTCCCTCCCAGTCATGTTTAGGCAGTTGAATGAATGTAATGTCAATCATTACACGAAACAGTGCGTACAGTAGTATTTTCAACTAAAACAAGCCGAAGGAAAATTGCAAAAATCACCAAATCAAGTAAAAATGACATACAAATAATTTAACATGTTGTGCCAAAGACTAAAACTAGCTCAAATTCAGCTGTCTGACTTAAAATCTGTGTACTTTATTGAGAGCCATGCAGATTCAGCCATGCAGCCTAAATGCTGGAGAACCAAACAATGAGCTAGAAGAGGTTAAAAACTGCAGAAATGGTGATAATCCTCAGTGAATTTAGCACTTATGACCACTGCTAGCCAGAAAACATGGCTGTAAACAGCACATGATTAAATGAAAAACACAGGTTTGCAAATATTTTATATGCAAGGAGATGCAGTTAACACATTAATTAGGAGTCAAGAAAACGCACCATGTGTTTAGTGTAAACTTAACACTTCACGGGATGCTTTTCAAGAATGTTCATCCGGTCTTAACTCTTATGTGCAGCAGACCTTCCAACAATAACTCATGAAAAATCCCAAAAAATGTTGCTTCATTAAAGACATTTTTTCAGATGTTCAAGAATAATAGTTTGCAGTTGTACTTTAAAGGTTTTTAAGTAGCAGTGCAGGAATCATTGAACATGATGGCGTGTCCAGAGTAGCACTGGGGACACGTGACAGTCAGGAGGACTTATTATTACTTCTTTTTCACCTCCCATTCATTTTTTTTTTGTCATTTGTCCTCTTCATTCCTCTGCATTCTGCACCTCCTCCTCAGTGTCTCTCCCTCTCTCTCTCTTTTTCCCTTTTCTCTTCTTCCTCCTCCCCCTCTCCCTCTCATCTGTCTCTCCCTCTCTCTTCCCTCAGCAGCCTGTAACGCGATTCAAGGTGACGAGTTCACATCGTCTTCTAGGGAGCCCTTCTCTCCTGACCTACTTTTACTGGCTGCTACACTGCAGCACACTTACAAACACACACACACACACACACACACACACACACACACACACACACACACATGCAGATAGACTCGCACAGAACCATGAACACAAACACACAGACTCAAATGTACAAAGTAATTATATCCATAACAGTAAAAAAAGATTCCACAATCTCACACCAGCCATGCTCTGAAACTTGTAAATGTATCCACATGAAGACTCACATTTTTTCCCTCTCACACAGACACACAAACAGAAACTTTCACACACACTGATGCAATAAGAGACCAGTTTATGAAGCTCTAATAAAAACCTAATTTCATGAGCTGGTTGCTTCAGGTTGGTGGTTGTACACAAATTGTGTTTTCATTCAAACTCGCAGTCTTGTGAATGTCCCTTATATGTCTGTTAACAACAAGCAATGCTTGTATACTTTAAATTATGCATGCAAATGAACCTTATGCGGATATGGACAAAATACATTTATGAGTATGCAGGGAATAGTTTAGTTTAGGAAACTAGGACTATGCAGACCTCTTATGTTGTATGCAAAGTTACATGAATATGAGCATGTAATATGTCTATCCAGAGATTAGACTCCTGTCTTTTCAGCCATTATGGTCGTTTGTTGTAATAACACAGGTACAATGTATAGCAGTATACACACCTAAAGCCCTAAACAGGTGTTGTCTTCCTACCTTCAAAGCAAATTCATCAGATCATAAAATTGTAATTGAATAAATAATTGCAACTACAACAACTTTGGATGGAGAAACAAAAAAAAACAGACACAGAAAATGACAATTACTCCAAAAAAACACAGACATTAAGTTCAACACATTCCATGAAAATAAAAACCGGACTCACAGGAACAGATTCTAATGTAAGTCATCCAGTGTGTGAAGTCAAATAACTGGAGATCACATTTGTACAAAAGCATTAAACAAGCTAATGGGTAAATGTGTGCACCCCCATCCCCCTCAGCCCTCCTCCGGTCCAGCGGGGATGTGTCTCCACACATCGGGGCTCAGGGCCTGAGGGATGGCTGGGGCAGAACAAGTGTTTGCTGGTTGGCAACAGCAGCAGCAGAGACACAGCGATGCCAGTCTGCAGTAGGCAGGCCGAACCAGGCTAAACCCTGCTGGCAGCGGGATGTGTAGTGAGACGCACTGACCTGGAATCTGGGATGTTAGACTAACACTGCTAAATGATTCATTGGCAACAATGTCGATTAGAGCGACACCTTCATCTTTATTTGATATCAAGGCCAAGGAGAGTGGGCGGGGGGCTGGATAAAGAAAGAAAGAAGAGGGTGGGGAGTGGAGGGTGAGGTGAAATTACACAGCTTGAGTCTAAATCCCCCGAACATTTGGGAGAATGTGTGTGTGTCTAATGTGAATGAGTAAGTCAGTTTGAGCAAGGCACTTGATCCAAACTGCTTTGGCTCCACGGCGGCTCACACAGACCACATTACAGCACTGTGGTTGACAGGGAAGCTGCACCGACAGTGAAAGGTTGTGGTTTTGCTAAGAAGCTTCCATTGTGAATGTGGACGAGTTTACCGCTGTAAACTATGGTGATGCTGGAGGACAGCACTGTGATCAGTTCATGTTTTATAAATTAAACAAGACTAAAAGTCCTGCCAGAACCTTTCAGAGGCTTTAATGTTCATCACATCCCACAGTTTGAAAGTGTAGCACAGCCCAAACATAAAAGGACAGTTTTGCTATTGAAACTGTGCGCAGACAGAATGTGAAATGAATTTTGACGGTGAATATATGGAAATGTGCATATATGGAACTAATGGTTACCATTTACTGTTAACTAATGATTACTATCATCACTCATCCATTGTCTGTATTTGTTTTCTTTGTTAATGGATTAATCATTTAGTGTATGTAATGTCCATCACAGGTTCTCAGAGTCCATGCAAAGTTTTTGGTAAGTGACTTGAAAGATGCTGGGGATTGATTCTGTGCGTTTTATTCCTCCAAATAGCTTTGGTATAATCACAGATTTGTCACTCAAGCTTTCATTTGTATGGACGTGTCTTTACATTCATTTGTGCAACCTGGACTGAGTCTGCATGTGTTCATGTCCAAATTTCCAATTCTCTCTGTGTAGCATGCAATTGCACCACCATGAACATTTACCTCATGTTCAGTCTGAACAAAAATGCAAGAGATGTTTGTGCTCAGTTTTTAAACTTGTGTGAACACCAACACAAAGGAGTTGGATCAACCAGTTAAGGTGCTCAATGCAGAAGTTTGCGCAACATGTTGTTGAGAATCCACAAGTGTGCAGGACCCTCTGTGACCCTACACCATTTTTTCATAGACTTGCTGAGATGTTTATCTCTTGAGGACCAGTAAATTCCAGTTTTAGGCCTCACCTGGGCAAAGACAAGAAAACGGACCGTGAAAGAGGAACAAAAGAGGAGGGCGACATCAGAAAGTGGATCACGTTATGTTAGATGCACCAGATGCACTCCTGGTCCATCTGACTGAGCTCCATGAAGCCCAGCAGAGGTGGAGAATGGCGCAGAGGCAGCACTGGTGTTGGTCACAGCTGTAAACAAGCCCGGCCAGCGGCGAGAAATCTGGCAACCAGCAACACCAGCTGGCAACAACTGCATCCAAACACACACAAACAGTTTCTAATGAAACTGTGCAGGCAGGACGTGTGCGTCTTCATGCACAGTTTCTATTGTGTGTCTGTCATGTACCCAGCATGCTGTAGGCCATGTGTGACTGCATGCCAGAGATGTGTGTGGACACTGAATATGTGTGTGAGCACAGCACTGAAGGCAGACAGACAACACACACACACACGAAAGAGAAAGAGAGACGTGGGTGGGGAGGGTGGGGGTGGGGGGGTGAAGAAAGGGTCAGATGAGGAGGAATAAGTGGAATCTGTCTCCTTTTCTCTCTATCAGTCTCCAGGGAGATTACTGGACCTCGCTGTCTGATTTCCTCCTCTTGTCATTCTGTCTCTCAGGCCATGTGCAGGCTAATGTGGATAAATTTGAAACTGCATCTTTTTCTCTCGCCATTTTGGCTTTTCATCCGCACTAATGGGAGCTAAAAATGCTCTTCATCTGAAAGCATCTGAAAAAAAAACAGCAGTCTCATGTTGCATTGTGAACGAGGAAATCGAAGATGAATCAAGCTGCTGTTTGGCGGTCAACATTCGCAGACTTGGTTCAAATCCTCTGTGTAGCAGAAACATTAAAAGGCAACTCTCTGTTGTCTCTGGCTCTTCGTGAGGGCTCGCTATCTGCAAACATACAAGTCTTTGCCATCGCTAAGTTAAATCACTCATAATGTGGATGTGATATAAGTGCAGGTATAACATCCACACACACAGTGACACTGTATCTGAGCTAGACGAGCACCACATGAATATGATTATTCTCTGTTTCCACACGCACGCACACACACACACACACACACACACACACACTCACACAGCCCACTGAGAACACCATGAACTTGAACACATGACAAAGCTAATTACAGGAGATTTGATTTGAAGCGGTGGAGCCACATATTGAACAAACAAGGCGGTCTGCTCGGCTCATATCTGCTGATAATACTGCAGCATCCACTGATCCATCCATAATACCTCAGCAGACAGTCGGAAACACACACGCATGCGTTTGGACACATGTTCACACGTGTACACACACTGGCAGATTCACGAAGACTAACGTGAAAACACCTAAGCAAGGCAGAAATAGGATGAGATCAAGAAGTGCCAACGGAACTGAGGCCATTTCTTGATCTAAAATAACGTTTTAAAAAAAGGTAAAACTGTATTTTTTCTGTGCAAAAGTGATATGAGTGATTTCTTAGGGCTCTACGTTGAGGTGCCACCACCAAAGAAGATGGCAGTTTGTGCTGGTCTATGTGCTGCTGATGTGATCCAAGAAGCCTCAAGCATCAAACCTGGGAGACGTGACACTGAAATGGTAGTGCGCCACTGTATTGCCAGAACATCTACTGCGCCTGTCCTCTCACATGCGTCAGTACAATTTCAAACAGGTGCAGGACAAGAAAAACATTTGGCGTGCCTTGCGAAAATTTCTGCGCTCAGAGTGTCTCCAAAAAATGAATAGAATTTATAGGAAAATGTTGGACGCACAGTTTATAGTTAGAAACCTTTTAGTTTTCATGGAATCAAAGCTCATTCATTGCTGCTGCTCATGGCACGATGCTAAAAGGCGAGTTCGTCCGGCTGCACTGTAAAGACGGACAGCAGCTGCTCCTCCGTCCTGTAGCTGCTCAGAGAGTGCTTGCTCTAGTATTAAACCACACTTGCTGTTACCATGGGAACCACAGGTGTCATCAAATTAACCAAGACTTCAACGTTGAGGATTATAACTTTCACACGGTGAAAACAGATCATTTTCATTTGGAGCTTGCTGACATGTCTGTGGGCTGTTTCAAAGTCTTTCTTTTGGGGTTTCTGTTGAACTTTCTCTTTAAATAATCTACAGTGGAAAACTTGATATACTTGGTTCCTCTTCACGCTGCAGCATACAGTGATATTTTAGACAATAATATGTTTCCCACAGGTTTCGACATGACGATGCCTCTGTAAAGACATTTGGTGCCACACAGATTTTATTTACTGCTGAATGATGAAAGGTGATGATGACACACGGGTTATCTCATCCTACTTTCATTTAAAATCAGTTTTTTGTTGTTGTTGGACTCATGACAGAGCAAGATGACGAAATTCAATGCAATTTTCTAGAATTATTGTTACCTCTTTTTTTTCACAACATCATTATGTTTGTTGCTAATGGCTAATTAGCGAATGTTTTGTGGTCCGAGGCTCAAGGTTTGGGAATCATAGACTGATAAATCATTGCTAAATAAAGATAGATCCATGTCCATTTAAGGGCTGGTTGGTAGATCGGTCTTAAACATTGCACCAATAAAAGAAGATACATCCGGGCTGAAACAGAAAGATGATGAGCTGCAAACGACCTGCAACATGCTATCAAGATGACGCCCCGGTGCCATCTTACATCGTGGGCAAGACAATGCAGGAAATGTGATGGTATGGAAATGAGATTGTAGTAATTTAACTGGTGTCCAGTGAGGCTCTTTGTCTCCAAAATCCCAGCACCATGTTACTGAGGAGGTGAATAACTGCAGATCATGTGGAAGAGAAACAAACCCAAACAGGAGGCTGAGAAAGACTGTTCACTGGAAAGGTTGACTGTCCCCTTGGGTGTAACTTACACACACACACACACACACACGCAGAGTCATGTTTCCATCACTTCAGAGGACATTACATTGACTTACATTCATATCCAGGAGACGTAACACTAACCACAACCAACCACTACTTGTCTAACCCTAAATCCTAAAGTCTGCACCTTAAAATCTAATGACTCACATTACGGGAAGTAAAGGAAGTAGAGCTCCCACAATGTGACTGCGTTAACAGATTAATGTCCTCACAATGTGAGCAATACATGTCGAAGCATACACACACACACACACACACACACACACACACACACACACACACACACACAGTCACCTCGATTTTGGATGGGTTTGTGAGAGAGATTTGTCAGATTTGCTGCGTTCACACCTCTGATCAACACGACAAATTTCTGTGACGAAAGTGACTCTGACTCCTGATGCCCACCTCCTCCTCTTTCTCACCTTCTTTTCATCACTTCCTCCTTCTCCTCTTCCTCACTCTGTCCCACACTTTATCCCTGTCTTTTCTTTTTGCTCCTATACCACCGTCTTCTCACCCGTCCACCCACCTCCTCCTTTTCTTCCATATTTCGTCCCCCTCTTCATCTCTTCTGTTTCAGTTTCTTTCCTTTCTCCTCACCCCTTTTTAGGTTACCTCTTCCTCTTCCTCACCTCTTTCTTGGTCCTTTCATTTTTTTCATCTTTCATTCCCCTCTTTCTTGTCCTCCCCTCCTTCATCCTCCAGGTCCTCTTTCCTCTTTTCTTAGTCTTCCTCTTCCTCTCTCCACCCTATACTCATTTTTCTCCTTTGTTTGTCGTCCCTCTACTGGTTTTCCACCACCCTCTCATTTTCTTAGCTCATTTACCCCCGAATTCTCCTCAGCTTGCCCTCTCTCCTCCCTCCGCCACCTCACTTTAATTTGTCCTTTCTCCCCCTCATCATCACCTCTCCCTTACTCACCTCACTCTCTTCCTGCCTACTTCCTTCCTCCTTCCTGAAACACAAGGCTGAAACTCTTGCACAAGCCACAGCTACATGAAGTTACATAATGCATGAACTCACCTCCTCCCCCTCTTCCTCCTCCTCCTCCTCTTCCTCTTTCTCACCTAATCAAACATAGAATGGAAGCTGTCGAACAAGCAGCATTGTTAGGTTTAGAAGCTGTACACTGGTTGGGTTACATATTACATGAAAGCGCCTCCCACCAAAATGTTTGAATATGGAAATAACTGCTTTGTGTTGTCTTCGGTGTAATGAGCTCCCTGTGTGCCACCACCACATCTGGGCCATTAATAAAGAATGGGTGAGGAGGGGGGAGGAAGGGGGAGGAGAGGAGGGTGCTTGGTGGAAAAATAGAGGACACATGAAACACAAAGCAATACAGCTGACAGCGACGCCACGCTTTGAAGCATCTCCCAGTGGGTGTGTGTGTGTCTCCTGGTGTGTGTGTGTGTGTGTGTGTGTGTGTGTGTGTGTGTGTGTGTGTGTGTGTCGATAAGCTAAGGTAGAGCAAACGCGCACACACATGCAGCACCCGCAAATGCAGAATAAACAACAGTTTGTCACTGTCAGCTGCTAAATTCACAGCGGCAACTGGCTCGTTGCAAGTAAGAGTTCCCAAAAAAAGACTGCACACAAACACAGCATGGACTCAATATAAGGAGTCTGGACCAGACATATTTGGGAAAGGTGTAGTAGAAGCCAAAATGTAGTACAAATCTAGTGCCAGACTTGAGACAAACAGTGATGACTGACGTGTCAGAATCTGATGAAGAGGTGGGACGGCTCTGGTCGAGGCCTGGCCTGGGTTACTGATTCTCAGGCCGAACCTTCGAAACCTAGGTTATAGTCGTATTACAGCCAAATTTGCTTCACCACTGGTTTTCCACGCTACACCTAACTACACTCTTCTCGTGCTGCTCAGGTTAGCAGCACTCTGGGTATAAGGTCATGTACACTGGTGGCTAACTAATTATTCTCTAAATATTATTCCTCGAACAGCATTCATTCTAAGAATTTATTGTATGTAATCCAGTTTGATTTGGCTTGACTCCTCTGCATTCCTCTATGAGGCGGTCTGTGATGTTAGCAATGTTTTTCACTCAAGGTTTTCTTTTATCCACACCCACAGTTCTGATCTAAGGATCAGTTTGGATGTTGTCCTTCAGTAAGCCCACCTCTTATTGAGGAAGTTATCAAAGGTCCACTTCAATGGTATTATTACATCCTTAAAGGAATAGTTCAACATTTTGGAAAATGATGCTTATTCACTTTCTTGTTGAGTTGAGAAGATCAATAACGTAGTGTGTCACACAGGTAAAACAAATCAAACACTAACAAGGGTGGGAAAACACAGGAAGCAAAGCAAAAGATGACACATGAGGTAAACTTTCAACATAAAACAGGAAGTAACAAAACTAAGACTCAAAAGCATGACAGCTGGCACCTGCAGCTGGTTTAAACACAAGCCTGACCAGCATGAGATTAAGACAGCTTAATGGTGGTTAATGAGGATAATAGTGATATGACCACTCGCTACAACCTATAGGTTACAGCTACTAGCGCAACATGAAGTCACCACTGAAGATGGACTGATTTCCTCTGTTTCCTTTTGTAAAGTCAATGATTTCTGCTGAGAGTTGTCTCTAAACTGCTGACTTCATCTTCATCATCAAGAATCCAAGGTACACTGAAGCATCAGTGCCAGCTTGCTCAGCTTTGCAGAGCTCCCCTTGTCCAGCGATCTTCTGTCAGCAACCACCAGCTCACCCATTCAATGAGGCTGCAGCAGTGTGTGTGTGTGTGTGTGTGTGTGTGTGTGTGTGTGTGGTTGCATGTGGAGGGCCTTCCCAGCATGTACAGTATCCAATTAAAGCCCAGAACCCAATTTACATTCTGCTGCTGCTGCCGCGGCCAGGTGGCTGAGGGGAACGAAGCGAGGGAGAGAAGGGCTGAAAGTGAGATAAAGTCCTCCCCTCTAATTAAAACTGAAACATGGCTTCAGTCTAAAGGTGCGGGGCACTTTTTCTCCAAGGCCTTATCTAGGTCAGCATGGTTGTAAAGTGACATTCAGCAATACAACCAGTGGGTGTGCAAGAGGGTATTTGATCTCAAATTCAAATTAGAATCAGAGTAAGTCTCTTGCTGAGTACAGTACAGCTTACCTGTGAAGCCAAAGCTCTGGTTTATACACAAGCCTGACCAGCATACATTGAGATTCATACAGTCATTACTTGTGCCAGTGAATGTATCACTTCTTACGTTGGAGCTCCTTGCTGGCAGTTGAAAAGAAGCGGCTGGTGATGGTTTGGTTTTTACAGCCCAGAACTTCATTGTTTTGATTCAGTCTCATGCAGGCGACACAGTGTACGCCACCGTCTCAGTGCCAAGCATCAGACATCATAAGTTCAGACAACATAAGTTTGCAAATAGCTGGTGAAGAAAGTGAAATATTTAGCAGCTCAACAGCCACATATTTAATAAAAAAAAAAAAAAAACTTTATTGTGTCTGTCATAACGATGTTATAAAGTGATAATGTGCTGTAATGGTTACGGCTCGTTGCCCTGCCCCATGTGGCCAAAAAAAAGTTTTGGTTGATGCATGAATTGTTGCAGTGACTGTCACTGAAAATCCTTTATTCTGATTCGCTGGATGGTGCTGACGTGTCAACGGACACCTGTGAAGCAGGTGGGCACTCTGAAAGGAATGTGCCAATAATACACTGTACAGTTTTAATAATATCATGAACATGATGCAGCTCAGTTCTCTTTCTTCATACACTGAGACCAAAATTCTCTTTCTCTCCTGATAATTCTAAACTTCTCATTGTCATTAACCCTCTGGCTCAGCTCCTGAGGTCCTTCCTGTTTAGTTTAATGTTGCCTTGTGACATAAACGGCAGAACTCTGAGGGCCAGGACTTTTATGTTATTAAGGTTAAAAGTGGGATCCCAGTTACTTTTATGTGTAAATCAATGACTGATACTTTAAATTTGACTACCTATGACCTCTTTTGGCAAATGGTGATGGGGTAAGCAGGATAAGACCTTCCTAAATGTACATTTTATGACTATAATGGTTTTTGTGGAGGGAAACTTTTCTCAGCCTCTGCATCATCCATTTCAGTAACTGATTGTACAACTTATTCCCTACATAATGTAAAGAGATTTATTTTTTATTTTTTTGTATTTTAATTCATGACATAGCTTCCAAACTGTGAAAGAAACCAGGTGACTTTGACATATACCCGTCTCTCTCTTCAGCACCATGGACAGCAGCATTTGAAAGCTCTAAGCGCTCGAGTGCCGTTGTCTGCTCTTAACTTTCTGAGTGTTCATAGAAAGATTCATTGAAAATCTCCTCAGTGCGCATTCACTTTAAATTATGAAACAGCGGTGATGAAACTCTGCAGGGAATTCTCCTCTTGTCAGGTTACATGGAAAGCATCAACATGCGCCGTGGTCTCCCATCAGAGAACCTGCTGTGAGTGAATGTTTTGTTTTGTAGCCGGCTTCCTGTGTCATCACTGTTTTAACATAATGAACAAATATCTGTCAGGACTTCAGCTGGTTTTCACCCTGTGATCGAGCCTGTTTTCCGCTCTGCGTGTGTGTGTGTGTGTGTGTGTGTGTGTGTGTGTGTGTCTAAATGGTTGTGTAGTGTATTTAAAAAGCCACAGTGCTGTATTATTTATCAGCCTGGGGAGAGGTGCTGTTCACATCTCATCTCTCGCCCCTCATGTGTTCTGATTGTCTCTGCTAATTCTGGCTCATTTTGGCAGGTAAGATGCAAATGCTATTGCGCTGATTTGCAAAAAATGGAGGAGACCTAAGAAATCATTCAAAACATGTAAACTGTGTTATTGTAGGTTGCATATGTACCACTTGTCTACTTTCTTTTTGTTGTAATCATATTTTTCTTAGCTGTATTTCATTATGAATCACTGCAACTTCCAGAAGAATCCCGTCTAATCCCACCTAATCAAATGTCTGCTTCAAAATGCTTTTAGCCTCACTCCTCATCTTCCACATTGTGAGTTTGTCTGTGATTTCACACTGTTTGTGATTGTAGTTAGCAAATCTTTTTGGAATACCCCCCTGGTCTTGCTCTTACCATGGGCCAGTGATTCCCAGTCAGGGGTGTGTGCACCCCAGAGGGCACTCCTGCAGTTGCCAGATTAATTGAGCTCTGCAGAGTTGCACAAGCACTTTGAAAAAACAGAAATTGTGATGTGATTAAAGAATATATCCTCATACTGTGTTTGTGTGTCGGGGGAAACAGGAATGGGTTTGAGGCTGATCTTTAATGTGTTTAATGTCACAATAAGCAATAAATTACTAGCTATGATAAGCTGACAGCACAGGTCTCCCAACTGTACTTTAACATCTCATGCTGTGAGTGAGTGTGCAAAGACTAGTTCAAAAGCAAGCAGAGAGGTCAGAGCAGATGAAGGTAATGGATGAAACGTCCAGCCCCTGAATGAATGTGAACTTGGCCGAACCACACTGAAAAAAGACACCTCGCCTGAACATTTCCAGTTGTGACTGGTTCCAGGATGTCTTACGTAACAACACATTGTAACATATCAGTTAAAATGACGACATGTGGAACATTGGGTGGTGCTGATGGAGGTCTGCTTGGGCTCATGTGAACAGGCTGTGGGGGAACCCCTGCCATGAACAGGGATAAGCGATGTGCTGTAGAGGACTAACAGCCTGCAGGTTTTCATTCTGGCCAACCACCTCAGCAGGTGATTTCACTCATGTGTTCCTCCCTTCAGGAAGGAGAGCTAATCAGTGAAATCTGCTGGGGGAGTCTTTGGATCCACACTGCTAATGACCGCAACACTCCGACAAGTTGAGCGGCACAAGCTCACACTTTGCTGGAGATAGGTCTAATCAGCCAAACACCATCCACCTGTAGCCAGCTTTCCATCCAAATGTAGTGCAGATTTTATTTCCAGCCACTGCCATTATTGCCAACATGTTGATAATAACAGCTAGCAGTGCTACTTCTCCAATGAAACCAATGCAGACAAGGATGGCACACTGAGATGATGTAATGAAAGACTGTCAACCAAACCAAACCAAGGAAACATGGCATTTAAGTTCATTTCATGTAATAATTTGAAGAATGTTACAGTCTTCTCATTGCTCCATCCCTCTGATGTGTTCATCTGTCCCAATTTTTTCACTTCTTCAGTGAGGGGAAATGGTAAGTGGCTGAGTAAGCGCACAGTACAGGCAAGTAAGCTCCCCTGTATTTTTTGCCTGTTAAAGCTGCAGTAAGTAACTTGTAGAAAAGTAATTTTTTGTCATATTTGCTAAATCTGTCCCTATGCCCAGACAGCAGTACATGAAACTTTTAATCTGAGAAAAAAAGGGCTCCATTGGTCCCACCTACTGCTCCCACTGCGATTTGCAAGAATGCACGGCGCCCGACACAAAACAACCAATCAGAGGCAGAGGAGCATTTGAGGGAGTGTCTGACATGTGTCAATCACTACTCACACAAGCTGCGAACCGCCCCCTCCCTCCGCTTATGCTGCTGGTTGCCACTCAGTCAAACAGCTCTATGAGCGGCATCAGGAGGCTGGTGAGAGCGATGGCGGAGCAACAGTCACCCGCAAAGGAGAAACTGTCCATACCGCCGCCGCCAACAACAGCATATACGGCTAAGACAACAAATAACCAGGAAGCTAATATGATGATTGTTACAGTAACACTACGCAGCGCGTACGGTATGTGAGCGACTGTGATGTAGCGGCTGGGCAGAGTTAGCTTGTTTCCGATGCTAAGGCTAACGTTACTGGTTGTAACTGCAGACGCTGCAGGGAGGAGGGGCTTGGAGGCAGGGCATGAGTGCAGCGGAGAGGGAGGGGGAGTGACGTGAACTTGTGTTGGTTCAAATTTTCATGCTGTCTGCTCTTTTCTCCATCTTACCTGCTGCAGCTTTAAGCAAGCAAAGCAGAAAGTTCAGTAGTATCTGCAGCCGTCCAGTCCGCAGGACAGCACTGTGTCTGTGACACTCCACTACATGATGCAGAAATGGGAATAAACGGGAATTCGTAGGTGTTTGACACAGATTTGTGGGCAGATGCAGATTATTGATCTTATGAATCACTAAATGAAGACAGTTAACAGTCAGTTTACCATGTGACTCACACTCCATACTCAATATGATGATCCAATGAAAAAGACATTCAAATAAATCTTGTAGAATAAAACTTATAAAGAACATGTGGCATGAATGTAAATCTACCTGCTAAAGAACGACATGACCCCATTTTTTAGGGATGATTTTCTTATCAAGATGCTGAATGTGTGGCCCGGAGGAAAGGCAGCCATCGTTTTTAATATTTAATACGGTTTATGTTTACAGGGAGCAGGGGATTTCTGCTCTGTCTTCAACATTTGGAAACACAAATTTTATTTTGTTTAGCATTCAGGACAGGTTTGTACATGTTACATGCAGAAACTAAAAGATATCAACCAGGTCTGCAGGGTGGATCTGTGTGTGTGTGTGTGTGTGTGTGTGTGTTGACAAGCTAACAAATCTACTTTGATTTTACAAGACACATTGGTCACCATGTTAAAATCTATTCAGGTGCTGAAACACGCTGATGTGTTCTCACCAGGTTCCCTTCTCACTTTTTCTCTCGTCTGGGTGAGTTATGATCACACGCCTATGAACACAAGCATACGCAGACACCCATATGCACACAAACACACCTCAGCCTTGGTCAAAGCCCCAGATGGCCGTAAATCGTCTTTTATGAGCAGGACTTGATGAAAGCGTTTCCCTGGACACTGGCTTTTTTTGCCCTCTGGCAGGCTGTTGGTTTATTTCTCCACACACCACCGCCTTTATGTGCCATCTCTATCATTCTGCTCTGACAAGGACCAGATACAAGCAGTAGACCACATCAAATGTATATGAATTATTCAGACCTGGCCAAAAGCAGGTGTAAGTTATGAATTTTAAAATCTGATACTGTCACTATTACTGTTTAACTGAAACTATATCACAAATTGTGAAAAAGTGATACCAGCTAATTCACTATTCCTTCAGTGTCCTTACTGGCAATAGTGGGTGCTCCCATAAAAAGACCCAAACCAACAATACATTGATCCTTCTAACAGAGATTATGTGTCTAGACAAAGCCTAATATGTGTTATTCCTCTGAGCCATAGAGCTCCTTTGGAGAACAAAACATATGAAAAACACATCAGTGAGCCACGCTAGCTTCATTATCATATTCCTTCACTACCATGAGCACACGCACTGTGGTTTATTTTGACTTAATAACACATACAGAGCTCTGGTGCCTGGAAATACTCACTCTATCACCAAATTAGATTAATCCACCACTGAAAATAGTCCCAGACTATAACTGCACCATTTTCTCCAATTTCAGTAATGTTTGCTAAAAGCTGCAGTGTCCAGCTTTAGGAAATTACTGAAACAATACACAGTATGTCTGAGCAGTTCTTTAAAGACTTATATTTGCAGTAGGAACAGAGGGGCTTGAGGCCACAGACAACGTAGTGAAAGAGTTCAAACTGTTTGTCCATTCATCGACAAGTTCACTGACAGAAAGTTAATTAACAGCATTCGACAATCAATCGTGTGAAATAGGAATCCCAAGCATTCACCTGTCATTACAAACCTAATGCCTAACGTTTGTTCTGACACTCTTCTTTTCTGACTTTATATGAACCAATGACATAATCAGAAAAGGAACAGATGTGTTAATCAGTCAAGAAAATGATGATTGGTTTCAGCTCTAGTATAATTACGTTAAAGTCCGAGCACACAACCACACAAGAGTTCTCACTTGCTCTGGTTGATTAGACCTGTGCTCAGAATCGAAGCTGGGAGGAGTTATGCAGTCTGTCCTGGCCAAACAGGTGCACAAAGCCAGAAGAGTGTGAGGCAAAGGTAAATCAAGCTCACACAGTCAGAGGAGGTCCCGTCAGTTCATTAAGCTGCCACATGTGAAATGTTAAAACAATGGTGTGATGAAACCTTGCTCCATATTTTATCTTTTATGACTTACAACTTAATTTCTGCACTCCTTTTTTTCAGCTGCAAATCACCAAAATCACGTTCCCTGAAGGAAACTGCCTCATTGTGATTACCAACTAACGATGTACCCATGAAATGTCGCTGCAATGGATCCTGTAATTTGCCTTATCTGGTTGCCTTAAGTCACTGCTGTTTGTCATTGCCATGACAAATCTTTGGTCACATTGTGCTGTCGTGAGCATGTCAGCTCCCACCGCTCTGTCTGCTGATTCCATGACTCTGAGAAGAAAGACGGGAGAGAGAAGAATGCAGGAGGGAAGAGGCTGATGGAGACGGAGAGGTCTGCAGTCCCCGGAGCCTCAGCTGTGCTTCAGACGAGCTTTCAGAGAGGAGACAGAGATAAAGAGGGGAGAGGAAGATCGAGATGGAGGCTGATAAACAGAGAGTTTGGGGGTATGAGGGAAGGAGTTGATTAAAAGGAGAAAAGGAAGCAGTGTGGAAGAGATAAATTTAGAAAAGAGGGAAGAAAAGTGCCCCTAAAACATTTTTAGGGCACTCCTCTTTCTTCTTCTTTAATTTGCCAGCAGCTCTCTCTGACACTGACCCAGGGGTGTAAAATAATGGTGCTTTGTCTCTTTCATTCTCTTTTTCTCCCTCCTCTGCTACTCTAATAGACCTCTGAACAGACCTCGAAACTCAGCGCTTTAGATGGTCAGCTTTAACAATACTGACAGGGACAGAGATGGTGGGCATAAATTCCAAGAATAAACCTAACCACTGTACTGTAAATGCTAACTGTGTGCATGCAGCGCTGCACACACTGCAGAAACTCTCACGGAAGTTCAAACTCTTATGTTTTCATAATGAAAACGTGAACTGCTCATAGCAACCACCACTGTAGCTTCACTGCCAACACAATGTGGAATCAGTTAAGGCAAAAAACAACAACCCCCCCCCGCCAAACAGAGAAATGCTAACGACGTCAGACAGAATAATGAAGTGAAATGAAGTGAAGTGATTATCAGGCGAGGAATCGACGGCCCTTACAGGGTTCAATGATGTCGACTGACTTTCGTCCTTCCAAGTGCTCAGTCTGAGAAGATATTCCCTCAGAGGGCAGAAGGCCAGAGGGCTGGATCTGCTTCTCACCCTCCTCACACAGGCCCAAAGTAATGGTGCATTCAGGTGGTCCTCTTCAGCTTGTTAAGTTGGAAATTTCCTTGTTTGCCACCAGCGATTTGCATTTAAACCAGTGGCAGGCGAAAGCAGCATCAGCAAATGAGCAACAACAGAGGAGGGGCAGCGTGTGACTCCAGTGTGTCTGTGAACTCCTGTTTGGTGTCTGCATGTGCCAGTGTATGCCAGTGTTAACACCTGTGTGTGTGTGTGTGTGTGTGTGTGTGTGTGTGTAAGGAGGCATCCACAGAGGAGCAGCGCAATTTGTTTTTTGTGATGCGTGACCTGGCACAACATGAGGCAAGCAGAAAGGCCTTGGGCTGAAGTTGCAATCCAGCCCTTTTTACCCCCCCACCCCCACCCCCAATACACACACACACACACACACACACACACACACACACACACACACACACACACAGACTCTAAGTTCAATAAAATTATTCCATGATGCCTACAAATTGTATATGTAATAGCTTTGTGGTGAAGGAGTGGCGTTTTCAGTGCTGGCTGGGGGCACAGAGGGGGAGCCTTGGTTCCTACTGTGCCTCCTGGCTTTTATTTTTTATGTCCTGCTGTGACTTTTTCCTTCATGTGATGTGTTTACCAGTAACTGATGACCACCTGGACACAAACAGCTGGAAAACTGTCACATCTGTCAACTCCTTACCTGCTGCCATGCTCCCTCTCATCTGCTCACCTGCTCAGCCGGCACTCTGCACTATTCAACCACGCCCACCTGCTCAATCACCTGACGCACACCTGGGACTCATCACCAATCAGGGCAATACATCTTACTCACACACTCATTGCCAGATTGTTCTTCGCCTTTATGCAAGACTCTCCAGCAATTACTTTCACACGGATTTTGACCTTTAGGAAGGCTGTAAATGACTTTTCAAGCACTGTGTACAGTTATTATCTGCATACATACATGACTCAAATGCACACTTTCTACTACACTTGCATGACCATCATGTAGTATACTCCTGGCACTTTTATCATATTACATTTATAATTACAGATTCTGGTTTTAGCCTGTTATTCGTGGTTTATTGTAGTATTTTCTTTTATACTTCATGTTTTTGTGTTTGTGCTACTAAGCCAGCCATTTGGACAACTGGCACTATTCTGGTTTCATTACGTAACATATACGATTTAATCTGTATTTGCATAAAGCAGTAACCCTGGCTGACACTGACAGTCAGACCGCCACAAAACACACACGAAAAATAACTAAAACCCAGATTAGCTTTCCAGCTAATGTCTCCTCACCATGGACACATGTCTTACTTGCACCTTGGCTTGGTCATTGAGTTACCCAACATCCACCAGGGAAAAAGTGGACCTTATTTTCAACAGCACTGCATTAAAATCATGTTCAGATTGTGTGTTCAAGGCTGTAGGAGCATGTCAGATATATCCTTAAAGTCTTCCTTTCATTAATAGAAATGTATAAAAAATATATTTGGAAAGTTGCTTCTTGTGCTTGTTCTATTCTATCTACACTTTCTCTCTCTCTCTCTCTCTCTCTCTCTCTCTCTCTCTCCCTCTCTCTCTCTCTCTCTCTCTCTCTCTCTCTCTCTCCATCTTTCTTTTGTTCTGTGCAAACTTGGCAATGGGTCAACAAAATGTATACAGGAGGGAAACTATTCCTCTGAGCCTCTCCCTCCCTCTCTCTTTGTTTTAGTAAAGGCTAATTGGGCCTCTCATTAACAGTATAGCAACCTTCAGCTGTTAATGATGTGGAACTTTTTGATTTGGCTGCAGGCTCAACAGAGGAGTTGCGAAGTTTGTCTGCAACGTCGGGATCAAATTAGCGAGGTGTGGACGTAGCGCTGAGGGGGAAGTGGCATCTCCCTCCTCATTTTGTTGTGTTTGCTGTTTGCTGTCATTAAACCATCCCCAGAGGAATTGCACCAAGATGCATTATGCAGGTTGCCCTTTAACAGAGAAACTTTTCAATTCTGTAAAACCTCCACCGATCAAATGAAGGTTATATTAGTTAAAATAGAACTGGCCTTTTGATTGTTATCAGTAGCTACAAGGGACAGAAAGGGTGCAACACAGCAGCAAACTGTCAGCAGTTTGTTATATTTGAGGTTTTATTTAAGTTTCTGTCTATATTCTATTACTCTCAGCCAAAGGTTTTCTCTTCCCAGTGTTGAGACAGCTGTCCACAATTCCACAATTAAGCCTGCATGAACAATACAGGGACCCTGAAACTGAAGCACTTCAATGGAATTCAGCCATCATTAATTTTGATGTGCTTTTCCTACTGTGACATGTCAGAATGTCTTCTGTGAATAAGGCCTATTTAAGACAGAGTTTCCTTTTCCTCCATGTCAATTTGTCAAGTCGCCTTGTCATTCCCATTGTGTGTTATTGTTCTGAAATATTCTGATTGTCAATCCCATGTCTTTAGATTCCCGCCTTCACCTTCAGTGCCTTCACATTCAGTCAGCCTTCCACCCGTGTTTTTCCCATTTTCTGCCCCAATATCATATACCTTTTACCTCATTCTGCCTTAGTATTCTAACTCTGGATTAGGGTCTTTTCTAAAATTCCATCAACTGACATTCAGAATGTGATCATTGAGATGCTTCATGATGTTCCTTCTATAGTACTTTGTATCTCACCATGTCAAACTTCAACTTTTAAAAAAAAAAAAAAAAAAACTCAGCTTTTGGGGGTTAAAACCAGTCCGTCCTCACCAGAAAACAGCTGAATGGGTCCTCCGTGTAAGCAGGTTATTACGATCCATATTTACGTCTAGTAAACCTCTAGTGGCTGGAGTAATCATGATGAAGGCAAAGCAGGAAGCCAGTTGAAGAAGTATAAAGAGCAAGAACATCCACATCTGGCAGATGTACATAACATTAACACAAACCATGATGCTTTCTTAAGCCTAGTTTTGGTGTCTACATCTCAGCAATCTGCAATCCATTCAACAGTGTTGACCACATGATGATGAAGGTCCAGTACCCATCACTGGTACCATCAAACAGTCAGATCTGTTTTTTTGGGAGTCATTGGCAATCGACCTCTTCATTTATTTAGGTATGAAGACATGCTGGTTCAAAAAATGATGGAAAGTGTGTGTGGAAAGCCAAAACACAAAGGAAAAAATAGAGATTTTCAAATGTACTGCATTAGTGGAGAAATGGTATTAACAGACAACAGATTTGCTCCCATGTTTCCTTTGTTTGTCTCACTGAAAGACAATTCGCTGATCACTATGCCCAATCAGAACAGCTCTCTTTATTCTCTCCTGATAGGAACACCTACAGTACAGTCTGTTGTGTTACCCAGACGTCCATCTGTTTGCAGAGCTGGACCAATGGTGATATGAAGTCTGTTAACAGCCATCACACACTTCAGTGTGAGCACTCTTCAGAAAATGACTGGCTGCCCTTCTGCCCACTCAGACTGTCAGCTGTAATGACATTTAACCATCCAGCTGAATGGGCCTGTGTGTGAGTGTCTCCATGCAGGTGTGTACGCAGCATCAATTTGTGGATACAGTGGCAGTATTTTCAAATATTTATTACATTTAAGTCTATTCTGACATCTGGGACATACTGTATATTAAGTGGTTCTTGACCTTTTAGGCCAGCAGAAATGAAGCTAGCAGCCTATTCATGTCCCTTTTTATTGTGTGAGGCATATTGTATCTTTCTCCATTTATTGTTACTTGACATTTGGCTGTTTCATTCTCAAGAGGTCGGGTCACAAGTGGCCTCAGTGTTCACAGTGAATGTCTGAGCCACTGAAAAGATTTTCCTTATCCATTTCTATTCTTTTTTTTTTTTTTCAGCAAAACTTTGTGATGCAGTTACACCAAAAAATACAGACAACACAGGTGCTATCAGTTGTGCTGTTTAGTCCTACAACGTCAGCTGTCGTCCTGCTGACTGGAGCAATGAAGAAGACACTAAAAGGACCCTATGTAAATAATGCAAGTCAGTCTGTTTGTTTGTGTTACATAACCTGGACATACACAGAGTTTAACATCTTTACAATTGCCCTTGTACAAATTTGCTCACACTTTGCTGGCTGGTTGATGACAGCTTCCTGGTGATGAACTCTGAAATGTTTGACTTTATAATTTGACAGAAGCCGCTTGAATGCATCATCAGTTTTGGCCTCAGTACCATCTTATTAGAGGAAGAGGTCCAGCTGAGGCCCGATGTTCTCTGAAGGATAAACCTTTGTGGAGCCTGTACGTCAAGGATCCAGTGCCTCAGCTGGGATGCAGCAGTGGACATCCATCAACCCACAATTTCTTTTGCTTATTTTGCTGCAGTTTCTAATGATAAAGTCGAAGGAACAGATAAAAAAAAAAAAGCAGGTGGAATTGTGGATGAAGAGTTGTTGTGAAGAGGGACTCTAGAGACTGATTGAGAACCTTGGAAGAGAGAGTTGAACTTCAGGTGAACTAAGCTTTGCCTTGCTGCTAAATAAAATATATTATGAGATGATACAATCCTACTCATGGTTCCAGTCGTTTGCCATTTTTGGCCACCTTATCTTGTTAACAGTTTCATGGTTATGTTTGGTGAGGCACTTTGTTAAGGTGAGGGAAAAGATTGTTGTCTTACTTAAATGTTAAAAAAGTCAAAGGCAACACAAGTCAGGAAGTGTCAACATTTAAACAAACCATGATCTTTTATAAATCAGATTTTTAGGAGACAGGGGTTAATAATTAGCCCAACAATCATAACCCTTTAGTGAACACCTTTCATGAGCTCTTTGCTCAAGGAGACACACTCATCATGATGAACGTTGTGGAAGTTGCTGTGGATGGACACCTGCAGTGCAGAGGATTCTTTTATGACACCATTAACATAATGCTGGTCATTAATATGGAAGACTCTAAGATGCACATAACAAGCAGTAAATCAAAAACAACCTTGAGCTGTTGAGCTGTTGAGACTCTTCCCTTTGATGCACTTCACAACACTGAGCAGGCTACCTGAAGCTTTGGGATTTCACATAACATCAAAATATTCACTTCTCTGAATTGCTTCTCAATTACTTCTCAATAAATATCTTCCTTGTGAGGAAAGATATTTATTAAGAAGAATTTGAACTAAAAGGTGCAAAAAAAAAAAAAAAAGTCTGTCTGAAGTTCACATAATCTCCTAAATCAAACTAGAGACAAAAGGATTGTATTTGGGGCAGCCCAGCTCCAAAAGTACTATACTTATACGAGCGTATTATATATAACAGATAAAGATATTCAAGTATAGAAAAGTCGTTACGAGTATACTTTTCCTTGTGCTAAATTTAAAAAGAGTACTTCTAAATAGATTAAGTTCTTCTTAAATTAAGTATTGTAATACTTACAGTGTTAAGTACTTATAAAAAAGTGTACTTTATTGTAAGTGCATTGTACTTTTAAAAAGTGTACTAAATTGTAAGTGCATAATAAATTGAGCTTAAGTGTACATTTAAAAATGTACTAAATTACAAATGCTTTTAATAATAATGAAGAGCACTTCTGAAACTTATTTTCAAGTTCTTTGTAAAACACTATTAGTATGCTTAATTGAAGTGGACTTTAATTTCACTTCATTTTTAAGTATATATAAGTGTACTTCCAACACACTGGTGAGATAATAAAGTTGTACTGCAAGTGTGTTTTGAATGCTCATGAATCATGATTTTCACTGGTGTACTTCATTACACTTAAAGTTTGTAAAAAGAGTAAAAGGTTTACTCACTACAGTCTTCGAAAAGTATTTACACAACACAAACTGCTTCCAAATTAATTGTATTTCATTCATAAAATTAATATAGACCGATATACCTACATGTAATTAATTGGGTTATGGGGAAAAAAAAGGTTAAAAAAAAATCCTGTGCATGCATCTGCGTGAATTTGTTTACATCACGTGACTCCGGTTGTTTGACGGGCGGGCGGACGTGTTGGCAAAAGGTAATGCAAAAGGTAATGATGTCGAGTCTTCATCTTCATCATGGATCAAAGTAAAAGACCCAAGAAGCCATTAGGGTGCCCAGTTCAGAAAAAGAAGAAAAGAAGAAGAGGAGAAACGGGCAAAAGATAAAGGTATGCAGGTTTCTGTGAGTGACGTGAGTGACAGTAGCCTATAGGCTATTTATTAGCCTCTTGCTAATATGTTGCTACTTAGCCACAGAAGACAACTGTATTTGGTTTTTAGTTTTGCTGAACTATCAACTATTAGAATTGAGGCATCATGTCACGCAACCAATTTCACCCATAGGCCACCTTGGCTAGTCTGTGTTTGCAACACAACAAGTGCAAGTTCACACAGACGTCCTGACTGTGGAGTTTTTAATGCTATACGTGGATCTATGCTAACTTAAATAACTTCTAATATACATTGACATGGCATTTTGTAAGCTACATGTGATATAGCTTTGTGAGTAATTTGTAGTGTGTTATGCTTAGTTAATAGGATGTTAACAAATGTTAATAAATTGTGCTTTGTGGTTATTTTAATTGGGTAACTGATGTGTGATGTGAATGTGATCTAACTTACATATCTTCATTGTAAATTCAGGGGCACTTCTGAAATATTTTGGAGCTGGAGCACCCACTGGCCAAAATGAGGAGTCGGATACCTCCACAGCAGCCACAGACGTGGTCCTGGAGTCTGATGAGGAGCCATCTACCTCTGCAGCCACACAAATTATCTATGCTTATACATGTGTCAAATACTATTTTTTTTTTATTTATATTATTTTATTCACTTGTATTTATGTGACGAAGGATTTGTGCAGTTTACATTGGTGTTTACATCCTGTATTTCATTTATTTATCTTGTTTTTTCTTGTTACCTTTTTGTTAAGATTATATTTTTATTTTATATGTATGCATGCATGTGCTTAAAAGAGCATCCTTTTTACTGTTATGTCAGTACTTGTGTGTGATATTTGTTTTGCACCATTCGTCGTACTGTTACTTTGTTGAGGTGCAGCTGCTGTGTCACACAAATTTGCCTTGTGGGATAAATAAAGTATCTGTCGAGGTATCTGTTAGCTTTAGCTTGATGTACCTCACAAACATGCTGTGCATGTGTATAGAATGTAGCCAGAGTTCCATTCCATTTGCCTGTGTGTCATAATGAAGCCAGAATGACGGAACAGAGTCAGTAGAATGTCACAGGTGTATATAAACGCTAGACTGCATCATGTCAGTCAGTTCAGTCGTGTTTGTTGGCCGGTGAACCTGTCAAACAACTCAACAACAGTTATTATTCACTGAAGATCGAGACAAATCATCACTGAAATCAAGTCACTTTTGGTCGTCTGGTAAGTTGATTCAATTGCACTTTTCACCTTAAACAATAATGTTAAAGTTTCATCTGTATTTTAGGTATACTGAAAATTAAATACAGGTAATCTACAATCATATGCAGCTTTGTATGTGATCTTATTGATGAGTAGGGATGTGAACATGAATACAACAGCAGGAAAAATCAAATCAGTGAGCGTGAAAGGCCTAAAAATCTGCAATATTTTCTTCAGTGATCAGTTTTATTTTCATGTGTGTTTAAGATTTTATTTTAATATAAGCAAAAGTTTAGCTTCCAGTGTGGGATCATTGTTGAATAGTGTTTACAATGAATATGTATATTTATTGAAGGAGTAGTAGCAGAGTAAGATTTGTTTGTAGGTCTTCAGCTGAGCTTTGTTTGGATTCAGATCAGGTTTAAGGCTAAAATGATGAATGATTGATTGATCCTGACCAAACCTGATGAATCCCACCTGTCAACATGTTGCTGTGTTCATGGCTGCCAGGCCCTGAGAGGAGAAACACGACTTTGTGTGTCTAAACTCTTTCTTTTCTACTCTCAGGTGTGTGAAATCAACAACATTTCATCTTGCACCATGACTGCCTACCAGCGCTTTCAGGTTTTGGTCGGAGGCCTGATCTCCTCCAGCACCACTGACTATGAGGTGCAGGCCATCCTGGGGAGTGGCACCTTTGGCCTGGTCGCCCAGTGCAGGAAGGTAGCCACCAATGAAACGGTGGCTCTGAAAATCCTCAAAACCAAGGACTGCATTGAGGAGGCAGAGGCAGAGGTGCAGCACAATTTATGTTTGTCAACATTTCTCTGTGTCATAATTGAATAACACATTGCATTCACATCAGATCTCCCTCTAACATCTCATCCATTCAGGAGGCAATGCTGAAAAAGATTAAAGAGCTGGACTCGGACAGGTTTAACATCGTCTCTTGGAAAGACTCCTTCACCTTCAAGGGACATTTCTGTCTTGAGTTTGAGAAGCTGGACATCAGTCTCTGTGACTTCCTGCAGCAGAGCCTTTTCCAGTCTCTGGACTTGGCAGAGATCCGCCCCATCGTGCAACAGGTGTGTTTCTATATAAGTATAATGCATTATTATTATTATCATCATTGAATAATGTCCCCAGAGGCCAGAGATGGTTGATACATTAACGTCTTCAGTTCTTTCAAATGACGGTTAAAGACCTTCAAAGTGTCTGCGGTCATCGTCCTTAGTGTGCACGATCACTGTGGCTACAAATGTTGGCCTTCCTCAAAACTGTCAGACAAAAAGACAAATTGCTGTTTATGTGTTCATATATTTGGCTGTGCATGTTTGTAATTGCTGACAAAAACTCTTCTACATTTTGTGAAAGTTTTTATTGACAAAATTTGCTTTTGTTATGGCTGAATGGTGGGTTAGGGTTAGAAAAACATCCATCAATAAAGATGTTTTGTAATAGTTTTGTTGATGACATGAACTCTGTAGTACAGCTGTTTTTTTACTGTAATCTGTTATTTCAGCCGGTGACAGCTCTGAAGTTTTTGAAGAGTGCAGGGATTACTCACTCAGATCTGAAGCCTCAAAACATCATGATGGTGGATCATGTATGTCAGCCACTGAGGGTTAAAGTCATTGACTTTGGCTCAGCCTGTGACAATCCCAAGGAATGGATAGGATCCACTCTTCAGACCCTTTGGTACAGGTGAGTCCATATGGAAGAACAGGTAACTGACAGCACGTCTGTGTGTGTGGGACAGCTGTGTCAGAGAGGACTCAGGCTTCTGTCTGATGAAGACATTGTATACTGAAGAAATAGTTAGTTAGTCTTCAAAACCACAGTAATGTGTTTGTGTTTCTCTTGCTGGTCTCAGAGCTCCAGAGGTTCTGCTGGGATGTCCGTTCACCGAGGCGATCGACGTGTGGTCTCTGGGCTGTATTGCCGCCCAGATGTTGATGGGCATTGCACTCTTCAGAACCAGAGATGAATATAATTTGGTCAGTATTAAATTTAACGATATTTAAACCACAATGTATCTGCATTCTGTCTTGTTAAAAGTCCCACATTGGGAAACAACAGTCAGAGCTGTGCTTCTAACTCTTAGCTACTTTAACCTTTGGAGAAATTCTCTTGTGAAAGCTTAAAAATGGACTTTGAAGTGTAACACAGCATTGTGTCCCCACAGATGAGGCATATCGTCCAGACTATTGGAAAACCTCCAGATTATATTCTGAACGCTGGACTGCACACCAAGCTGTTCGGTCTTCATCTGGCTGAGTCTATATTAACATGTCTGCTTCTTTGTTTTAGTCTTTCACTGCATTGAGAACAAATGAGCTCACTCAAACATTTGAGAAACTTCACCTGGAACCCACAGACCATCACCAGCCTGAGCCAGCTAGAGCAGGTAGGATGTCTCTTTAAGAAAGAAGATTTGGAAATTTGAAAAGAAAAAAAAAAGAAAAGAAAAAAAACTTTCAGATTTTGTGACCGTTTCCTTTCTGTCTGATCTGGATAAGGTGTGTCAGAGGCTGTGGGGGGAAGAAGCGAGTGCGACCGGTTGTGCTTCGTGGACTTGCTCTCAAAGATGCTGAAGTTGGACGCGGCTGACAGAATCACACCGAGCCAAATCCTCCAGCATCCCTTCATCACAATGAGCCACCTTGTTGGCACCTTTGACAACAGCTCCTAGTGAGTGTGTGCTCCGATGCTGTGTGTATCACCTCTGTGCTGATGTAGACAGGTGAAGTTGTTTGACTCAGCGATTGTTGTCTTTCAGTGTGAAAATGAGCATAGACAAGATGAGCATGTGTCAAGGCGAGACCTCCAACAGCACTGCCGGCCCATCCTGCCACAGCCGTCATGCTGAGGGTCACTCTGCTGAGCTGAGTGGGAGTGGGAAACCCTTCCTCCAGAGCCCCATCATCAGCGGGGAAAGGAGACCCGCACTGAAGAGAAAATGGGGTGGCTATGAATCAGAGTGTGGCAACAGGGAGGTGTTTGAAACATCTCCTTGTGTTCATGATTTGATCTTTTAGATGAATTGTTTGACAGTTTGGGAAATACTTTCTTTTGCTTTCTTACTGAGACACGAGCTCCAAAGCTCTCCATAGATGAGCAAAGCGTCTCATTTAACTCTCAGCAAGAGAGCAAATAAGCCCATTTCCCAAAATGTCTAGTTACTGCTTTAAGATTCAAGAGATTCAAACATTTTTTTCAATGGACACAGAAGCAAAGACACCAAGCCAGCAAAGAAAAGGAGGGACGCAGCCATGAAGTCAGCACAGCTCAAACGACAGAGGGATGATGCTGATCTGTGCGCGCCCTCAGATGACGACTCCCCTGCAAAGAAGAGGAGGAGCATGAACGTCACTGAAGAGCTGGCAGACAGAGTCAACAGTGAGCTCATCTATGGCAACACACACACCTGAGATTTATTTATTTTAATCACTTAAGGTCTGGTCTTCTGTATTATTATGGCTTATAATGGAAACATTTACCTTTCCCAGAATTGCTAACTTTGAACGCCGAATTGCAAATTTGCTGAACTGAATGCTGAAGATTGGACCTGGGAGGCGTTTGATGGGACTGAATTTAGATGTATCCGATCTTGTACGGTGACTTTTCTCTGACCTGCCTTAACTTGGTCAACAATCAGTCATCCTTTCTGTTTCAGAGCTGCAGAGCAGCACAGCAGCCCAGTCCACCTCAAACCCGGTCCACCACCTCAAGAAGAGGAAGAGGGACGATGAGGCTTCAGGCTCAGCAGAAGAAAAAACCTCCGCAGTCAAGAGACGGAGAAATCAGGGTGGAGGAGAAAGACGAACCCACCCGAGAGAGAGAGGGTCACTCAGAGCAGTGCTGACGCTGCCGCCAGTCAGACTCAAACAAAATAAAGTGAACAAGCTCTTATTTTATTTCATTTGGTCTTTTATTCATTTTTTCATTTTTCTTTTCATTCACATTTTTTCACTTCACACCAACAAGACACAATTTTTAACTGCATGGCATCAGATCTTCTACAAGTAGTCAACACTTCTCCAATCTCAGGTCATTTCCCACAGGCCCGAAGAACTGCAGCTTTTGAGTCACTCTAAAAAAAAAAGAGCGATCCAGACAATCTTAAACAGATGTATGTTGTGGTTCTAAGTGTTAGTTTTGATAGTTCCTGTTTTTTGGTTAAAGTTTACCTCATGTGTCAGCTTTTGCTGTTTGCCACCCCTGGTGACTGTTTGATTTGTGTCACCTGTGCCTCATTAGTCTTCCTCCTCAGTGTATTCTGTAGTCTGTGTTTCCCACTTTGCCAGTTTGTTCCTTGTACATGTTCTGTTAAGAGGTCCAATCTGTTGAACTGAGGAAATGTGGTAGCTTTCCTTCCTACACAGTGTATACTTGAGTGTATTAGAAACATAACTGAAGTATGGAAAAATCATTACATGAACACTTTTACTACTTGTGCTTGATTTAAACTATGTTTGACACATATTTTTAAAAAGTGTTCTTCCAAATCAAGTTCTAATACACTAATTCTGCAGGACTTAAAGGGGTATTTCAAAGAACTTGCTTTTTATTGTAAGTGTTTTAAAATTGTAATTAAGTGTACTTTTACAAAGTGTACTAATTTGCAAATACTTTTAATAGTAATAAAGAATACTAATAAAATGTAAACTTTTTTCAAGTTGTTGGTAACACACTATTAGCACGCTTAACTGAAGTAGACTTTAATTTCACTTAGTTAATTTCACTTCATTTTTAAGTATATTTCCAACACGTTGGTGATGTAATACAACTGTACAGGAAGTGTGTTTTCTCTGGTGTACTTCAGTACGCTTTAAGTTTGTAAAAAGTTGTGCCAATTTAGCACACTATTTAAACTTCAAGTATACTCAAGTCGTACAGTTACGTATCCTTGGAGGTGGCAAAAATGTAGTAGTACATTCTTGAAAAAATGTAATTTAAGTCTAATATTGTTTCACCTGGCACTATCTCACAGCACTGAAACAGTCCGTTGAAAACTGACTAAATGAAAATCTCCTAAGCTATAAAGTGTTTGACAGATCTGGTACACACGTTTGTTTCTGTCGCTCATCGATCCAAACTGTGAACATCGCTCAGCGTAACACCCGCTGGTTTTTACCACAGTCACTTTCTAACTTTGAAAGAGTTTGTGGTTCAAACTCTCCGACCTGTTCAATGTCACAGGAGCAGCATGCGTGAATTCCACTTTGATAAGAACCGATCCAGAAATCTGATTATTAGATTCATGCTGGTCTTTAGTGGTTTGACCTAAATAGTTTAAAAACCCACAAAAGCCAATGCCAACATCTAAACAGAAGAGGTAAGAGCTTTGGCACGTCTCCAAATTCACTGTTTTATTTTTTTTTCTACCAATGCCATTTGCTGTTTCTCATTCCCTGTAGATTTTTAACATTTCCCGCTGAACTTTACAAAATGAGCAGGAAATGGGAGGTGTACTCATTTCCCTTTTCTCATTGTTGCTTCTTCCTCCAAATTATCATTTGACCTTCACTGCTGTCCGATTTCCTCGCCACAGCTCGGTAAGGATGCTCCAGTGCGGTCAACACGCACAGTTGAAAGACTGGACTTTAGGTATTTAGTCCAAAAATGTAAATAGCAAATAGAATGGGTGTTGTTTGCAAAAATGTCTTTATGTGAAAACAGTAAATAAATGCCACATAAAGGATATTTAGTACACACACAGATACATGCAAATTCTAAAAACACATGAGGCAAAGAAAAAACTTCCATCTGGTGATCAGGAGATGATTGTAATTCTACAAACTATTTATTTTTTTCTTTCTTTCTTTGGATGTCCTGTTTTAACTGTCATGAAAATGATCAAACACGTTGGCCTAAAGTTGAGTCAACGCGACTTACAGTTACTGTGATGACACAAGCTGAGCTGTTGGTGTGCTGCAGAAACCCTTTGAAAACACCTTTTTCAGAAAGTTAGTCTATCTATATTTGCACGACTTTTACATGAACATCAAGTGATCTTTGTCTTGTTCTAAAGAGGAACTCCACGCTGTTGGCCTCTCATACCTGTAACCACACTCAGCTGTGATGTAGAAGGTCTGTGCTGCACGGTGGGTGCACGGAGCAAGCAGCAACCATGAAATTGCAGAACAAACAGGATTATCAGCCTTAAATCCTAAACAGTCTCCACAGAGCTCAAGGTCTACTGAATGTGCTTTCTTTTGAATCCACTCCAAAGAAGACACACCTGAATCCTCCAGTGGACAACAGACTGGTCAAATACGACGCCCTGCTGATCATGAAAAAAGGAGCCCTGTCTCCTAGGAATTATGTTTATGTAAAACTGATTAGCAAGAGCAAAAAAAAATTAGAGAAAACATAATGCATAAATTATATTTTCTATTAACGTGTAACCTCTGGCTTCACGGACATTAAAACTCTTGGTTAAACAGATTCTGTTTCTACTTTAACAACATTGCTTTTAGCTGCTGGAGCTGGCCCTGAGGTGCATGTCAGCTGTATCAGACGTTAGCTTCATTTTGAAATAGACCATTATCCATTATAGTCCATCTAACTGTTATTCCCTTATCCCTTATTTGTTGTCCTATGACTGAGGTATGAATATAATTCATAGAAACAGCTACTGTTGCTTCAGCACAGCCATCATGGAGACTTGGACATGCATTTGTTGACTTGCGACCTCTGAACGTCTGAGGGTCGCAGCTGCCTGCTGTTTTGAGTTGTGATCAGGCATTTTCATGCTCTCTGTGACCAACCCCTTCATAACCAGTATGACCCAGCACATCTCATATTCTGGTGAGCAGTAAAGAAACACCACCACCATTATTACATTCCTCTGTGGATACACACAAACACACATGCAAGCACCCGCACATGCATGCATGCATGCAAGCAGCGTGCGCACATCTCCCCAGCAACTGCCTGGGACTGCTCTCCTCTCTCTTGTTCTGCCTCCTATAATGTATTTTCAGGCTGTTGTGTCTGCACCCACAGGAATCATGTAATAACAGCTTGTCAAGGCTTTTTGTGCTGGGAAACATTTGCATATTCAAATTTTGTTGAGGAGTGATGCTTGCCATGGCTGATTGTCCAACGTGCATATTCACATAGTGGGTTTGTGTTCACATTCTGCACAGGACGCATCAGGCTAATTGTTTTCAGCTTCTTTCTGATTTTCACAGCAAAAGGAACCAGAGAGAGCTCGTCTGAATTCGTGTTCCTCACCTGCATATTTATGTTTGTGTTTGTGCATGCCTGAATTCCCTCATACCCATGCACAAATACATTTCTGATTTACAGCCCGTTTATTCCCTGCCAAGAGACACTATCAGTGTACAAATAAAAGATAATGGAGGCCAAGTAAACACTGGGTGCACTGAGACCATTCCAACTCTGCAGCTTTATCACATCCACACACACAGATGTAGAGATTTCCTTTAAGGGCTTCTCGAATCACACCAAAAACATATTTTACCACTTAGGCTCAGTGGTTTCCAGTCATGCAGATACTCCCAGTTTTATTTGCAATTTAAGGTTTTCGAGATAAGCGAGACTTCTGCCACTTCCCCAGTACAGTGAAGTTAAATGGAATTCCATGTCATGAAGCATTCAGCTCATTAAATGAAAAAGACAACAGCAGTGTTTTCTCTTTTAAAAGATAATGTTCCAATTACCGCTAATCTAATCTACAAACCTCATTGAAGACCTTTATCTAAATAAAATGAAAGGAATCTGTCTGCATGTTCTCCGATTTTCTCTGCAACCGTTCGTCCGATCGACTTCACACTTGGCAGGTGTATTGGTGAGGACCCAAGGAGGTGCAGTGTAGAGTGTGAAGCAGTGTGGATGAGCGGTTCCCAAGAAACAGAAAAAGAGAAACATTGTTCTGCCTACGTGAGTTTAAATGACAGTCAGCCTGTGACTATGTTATACCCAAAATCCATGGAGAGACACAATGGTCCTTTAGTGTTATTAAGCTAACATTAGCTAGCTACCTTCCAATGAATAATGTCAGCATATTCTTTGTAATGCCCCTGGAACCAGCTATAACTTGGGGTAGCTGACTAGCCACAGTGTGAATTCTTTAATGTTATCAACAGTAAGTGAAGAGTGAAGGTTTCATTCAATCACTGTTATATCTCGATTAAAAACTTCTTAGAGATGAATTGCAGTGGCGGGGCATCTCTTTCTGCATCCCCTGCAGTTTTTTTAATTGCAAATTTGGACATTTTTAATACACAAACCAATGTGAGTTTTGCCTCTCCTGTGTGTGTCTTTGGCTTCCATCCAGTTAATTGAATGTCATTTAACAAAAAAGCAGAAATAACAACAATGATGACTATTATTAATAAAAATTTAGGTGTAGCTCGTGTTTTGGGAACACCTCAATAAACTGTGTAAAAATGGGGCTGTATTGTAATATTTCAGTATTGTTAATAAAATTTGAAAAGGGAAAATAATGGTGACCCATGCGCTCATCTAAAGCTGTGGGTCTGGAACTGCTGCGTCTAAGACTGAGAAAGATGCAAGTGTCAACACTGGAGGCTAATTGCAGATTTTTCAGTTGAAATATTTTCATTTGCATAGACAAAAGTGGACACAACCAGACTTTGCTTAGTGTTTCCAAATCTGCATCTGTTTGTGTCCACTGGACTTCCACCGACTTGCAATCATGCTGGATCTAAAATTCACTTCCTGTTCAGCCTGAACACGCGAGAGGTTTTGCATCTGTATACCTATCTACCTTTGCTACACAGACAGTCCACATTCGCACAACAGGAACAATTACTCATCAGGGAATTGTGAACACAGGTTGTTTGAAGTGCTGTTGTTGCTCTGCTGTCCACACACTTTTGTGCCCTGTTGGCTGGTTTTCATAGTTTAAGTCCGGGTCCCGTAGCTGCAATTAAGGGAACTCTTAATGATTCAGCATACAATTAGACAATAATGTGTTTCCAATTCGTGGCAACAGTTTGGGGGAATTACCTTTAATGTTTCACCATGACACCCACACAGCCAGGTCCATAAAAAGTATTTTTTTTCCAAACTCACTAAAGCTGTTGTGGCTGAATGGGCGTAAACGTCTGCGGAACAGATCCCAACATCTGCTGCCAAGGTTGACACAAGAAGAGTTTGTTTTGGGATGTGATTTTCAACCACCACACAGACTGCCCTGTTCAAGTGTCCACATACTTTTGGCCTTGTAGTGCATCAAGAGTGGACTGTTATGTGTGTTAGACAAAAGGAAAATGTTGGGCCATTATATGAGGAGCCCAGTGTGTCAGCGTAACCCTGGTGGGGCAGCTGCTTCAGAGAATTAGTTATGGCCTGTCAGGTCTTTGGAAGCTGCTTTAAATGGACTTGTCAATGAGAAAACACATAAACATTTATATTGCTTAAGGCTGAAATATGGGAAGAAATGAGCCTTTCATAAACCCAAGTGCTTTCCTAGTGTTGAGTCATCACACACATTAATGACAATTTCAATACCTTCATTAGCACAAGCCCACACATACACACACATACACACACACAAACACACACACACAGACAATGTGTGCAATAGCAGGAGTTCTAATATTTCTACCCTAATTGTAATGGGTGATGTGACTCGTGGCTGTTTAGAGCTATTGACTGGCACTAAAGACACACTGTTTGTTTAAGTCATCATTAACACAACCTTCAATAAGGGTCACTGGCAGCAAGTGTAATGCTGATTAGTGCATGTGTGTGTGTGTGTGTGTGTGTGTGTGTGTGTGTGTGTGTGCAGAATGTGCTTCAGTAACAGTATGAAAGAGAGCAAAATGAGTGTGTTTCTCAGTGTATGTTCATCTGTTGGTGTATTAAAACTGTCTGTAATGCAAGTAAATATGAAAACATTTTGATGTCAAATAATAAGTGTTCTCAGATCATTGGTTAAATGTTCATTCAGAGACACCTAACTGCAGCTGAACAGTCCATTTGTCCATTTGAAAAGATTAGCATTGGCCACTGTGATAAAGGACTGGATGGACAAAGAGTTGGTGACAGACATGACTGGAATCATCCTCAACTCTTTTTGTGACAGATTTTTGGTGTTAAAATAGACAAACATCTTTATGTTTGGAGGACGATGCACAAGTAGAAAAGAGCCATTTGAAATGAACAGCAGCCCGTGAATGTGGGTTGATGTTGATGTCCTGAGTGAAGGAGAGACCATCTGTGGTACAGCCTGCTCACGTTGAGGTTAGAACGTTACGTGCATCGGACATACGTGTACTGTATTAAAATGGGATAATGTCAGCTTGGATATGATGGATGGGATGCAGTGTATTGGATTACATATATAGGCTACAGTAAAACTGATCAATACTTGTTTTACATGGAAGACCTTGACCCCAATTGATCCAGTGACATTTTTTATCAGGTTCCGCTCACACCGCATTAATGTTTTATCAGTATTAAAATCTGGAGACAGCACTGAGTACGCTGCAGAATTTTACTGTGTAGAAATGGTCCAAAGTGCCTTCAGTCCAAGCAGCTTTTGTGATAAAATCTAAATAATCTATAGTCTATATATTAATTTTTTCATTCATTCAAACTGGTCTGGTGTTGTCCTCATCTTTTGACAGCTGTTTCTAGCAGCAGCAAAAGGTATAGACACATTTTCCTATGGCTTAGATTTATTCAGCTGAACATGTGGTCATAAATTCACTTACAATAATACAAGTTCTTAGATTTCTTAGATGGTTGTGAAAAACCTTTAGTTAACTGCACCCAGAATCCACAATTACAGCTACTGTTTCCACTAAAATTGACATTCATCCTAGAGTTTGGTCCTGTGGTTGCCTCTAAATTCAGTAAATATCAGTCTTAGCGGCCATTGTTAATCTGAAGATTCATCATTTGCTGTACCAAATCCAGGAAGCTCCCTCACTTTGTAATTGGGAGCAAAACACAGTCCAACAGGTGCTTATATTTATCTTAAACAGATGCAGAACCTGACGTCTTCTACAACGTGCAATCTTAATTGTAGCCTCAGTAGTTTACATCCCTCACACAGTTTTATGAACACAGTCTTGTACCTCTTACACAGCTCTTCATTTTTTGTACAGATGTTTCAACCAGGTGAGTTACATCCTCATCTCGGCCTTGGAAGTGCCCCACTTGCCAGTCATCGCTATCTACGTCTATGTAGACAATGAATGGGACTCTTACTTCCGAAATAACGCCTCCTCCGGAGTATTACATCATCTAAAAGCTTTCCGCTGTGTCCTCACTGTGGCTGTGCTGTTTTCTGCCCCATGAACTCCACCACCCTGATCTTTCTTTCAGCCTCTTTGCTTCCTCCATCATTATTCTTCTCCTTCTCCATGTCCCAGTTCTCTCTCCAATGCTCTGCTCTCCTTTCCCTCCATCTCCCTCCCTCCCTCTGTCGCCTCAGGAAGAATTCAGCACCAACTGACAGTCTGATTTAGTTCCAATACCAACCTCCCATCTCTCTTTCTCTCTCTCTGTCTCTCCCTCTCTATTTCTCTCTAGAGAGAGGGTGTCGCACATAAATCTCCTCTGTAGCCATCTATTACCTTCTACATTCGAGCCCTGACCTAATTCCTCCCCGTCTCCAATGTGTCAGTAGGTCCAGGATATAGTGGTGCCAATGTAGTCTGTCTCCCTCTCTCTAATCCAGACTAAGTCTCTTCTGAGTTTTATGGTTAATAATTTTACTAACACTGTCTCATATTACCTCACACCACTAATGTAATATGACAAATTGCCCATATATACTTCATTTCCCTAATCGCCTCTTTTTGTCTCTACAGTCAGTGTGTGTGTGTGTGAGTCTAAAATGATGACAATATATATCTCTTTCTCTTTTATTGAAAATTATTGCATCAGTACTGTAGTTTAGCAGCATGATAAAAGGGACAACTTCAGCCATTTTTAAGAGGTTATCATTCCTCACAAGATCCAGATTTATTTTCAGGCTCATTTCTAAACTTCACTGCCCTCCTTTGCAACTGAAGCCAAATTTACCTCCAGTGTTAGTCACAGATAAGAATCTATTTCCATCACAGAACAACCAGCACAGTCAAAGACCAATATATTGAGACGGGGCATTGTTAGAACCCCTGGTCACCCAGAAACAGCTCACTTGAGGCCCCGGAACATTAAATACTGGCAGTCCTGGAGGCCCGGAGCTGCATACGGGCCTTTTCTCACCTATCTGGACTCCCTGCGTGGAGGAACTGCTGACCTCCCAAGCGATAACTTTTATTGCACTTCTGAGACCCCAAATGCAATTCTAGTTAATGAGACAAATCATTTTAATTAACGAGTCATCATCAGTTAATCAGAAAGGCTTGGTGGCTCAGTAGTTAACATTGTCCCATCACAAAAGACGTGCAGGTCAGGTGAAGTGGAAAACACTTTTATTTAACTTATTTAGTTAGAATGACTGAATGTAATGTAGAAAGAGAGAAAGAAAAACAGCAGTAGTTGTAGTTTGCACACTGTGTTTTTGAGCAGATTAAACAAATGAAATATAAGGTGTTAATTAGTGAGCTTTAGGGCTACTGTTAGGAGGATTTTGTTTCCTTTGGACAGAGCCTTAGCTTAGCTTATGCCTTAAGCTAAGCTAATTCTGACCCACCAAGATTTCAGGCTTCCGCTAAAACCCTCTCAACTCATTACAGACTTTAACATGTCAGTTTCATAAATGAGAAGAGCATCTTCATCTGTGTGGAGCTGAATTTGTGGCTTTGCAGTAACTCCACAGGTGCACAGAAAAACACAAAACCACAATACAGCAAGAATTACAGGGAGTGATCACACACAGAGGATTCAAAGGAGAAATACAAGTGTGTTTTCATGTTTGGTGTTTTCTGTACATCATTTGCAGTAAGCTTCTTTATGAAACCTTGTGTGTGTTGTTACATGGGGGAATGTGTTTCTTATTTGCTTGTGTTGTATTTATTTGCGGCTTTTCTTCAGTTGATTGTGTTTCTTTGTGTTTGATTGTGCCTCGTGTGAGCTCTTGTCCTTCAGGCTAGTGCTGATACACAATGTGGTGGTGAATCTTTGAGGCTGCAAAACAACTTTTATCACAGAATATAACCCAAATGTGTTTTGGAATGCTTCACAGAGGTGGACTTTAGTTCAAGGATAATGCACTGAATGAGCCGACAGGTCATACTGGTGAGTCCGTCTCTTGTATATATGGTTTAGAGTGCACAAAGCAGAGGCAGGGTCCTGTACGTGGATGGACATGTTTATATAGCTGTCAGACCTTCAGAGGTAGGAGCGACTCCAAGTCCTCTCAAAAGTTTTCCTTTCAGATGGCTAATTATTTCCAAAGTGTCCTTCAAAAGGATTCCATCAGAAGCAACAGCCAGAAGGGACTAAAAAGAAATGAAATGATCCGTCTCAGGCTGCAGTCGCACTGCGTCGGTTTGTGGCAGACGGCAAACTGGACTTTCAGTGAGGTCAGCAATAAAAAGTTGGCCTGAAGCTGCTCTGAAACATGTTGGCCAATAAACATGATTGAAGGGATCCAGTTAAATTCGTGTCGCCGCATTCATTGTTTTCAGTGAGAGAGCGGCAGTCATCTGGAACTGCAGTGACGCGCTGCCGCCCGCCGAGCTTCCACATGAAAGCAGACAGCAGAGTGACGTTCACAACCGGCAACTTCTTAAAGTGTCGAGATCAGCACAAATATTTTTATATCAAATAATAAAAATACTTTTATATGACAGTGGATTATTATGAACCTATTTTGCATTAATGTGTGAGCTGAATTTTAATGTTGTAGCTGATCAAAGTAGATAGTTTGGATACAGATTGGATTGTTTAATTCATTAAAAACACATTGTACTTAATGAGATAATAATATATTAGCATGTAAAATCTTACTGTGCAGAGAAGCTAACTGTGTTGAGGAGAAAAATGACAACATTATTTGCCTCTGAAATGTAGAAGTATAGAGCACCGTACTTAAGTACACTGCTTCAGTAAATGTACTTAGTTACATGGCACCGCTGGTACAGAGACAGAAGTAATCTGTCTGTCTGTAATTTCCATTAAAATATTGTCCTTACTTTTTTTTTTTTTTTTTTTTGGCAATTTCTGCAAAATAACATGTCACTCAGTGTTTTTCCATCAATGAACTTTATGCTAATCAGGAGGTGACCAGATATAATTGATGGATCACCAGTAACTGCTGCATTGTACTGCTTCCCACCTGGTATTGGATTTTTTTAAATGAATGAATTTGCCCCTTACCAGAAGAGTTTTTATCATGAATATTATTATATTTATGGTAATAAGAGGCGCCCATCTGGACTGAAAACAGGCATGTGCACCGCTGACGTTCCTGTTCTTTTCAGTCTTTGTTTTTTGCCAGTCAGTGGCAGCTCAGCGTGAATGCTTCATTCACCAGCAGAGGAAACAGGAGCAAGAACGTCAAAGTGAAAGTGCTTTCCAAACATTTTTATCACGTCTTTTTTGATATAACTTTTATATCTCAGCCAAGCACAAAAGCTTTTTTTTCTCAAACGTCTGCTATTTCCCATCGTATTTTTTTCATGCTTAAACTGAAAGTATGCATTGAGATGGGTAGAAACTTGCCGCTGACATGACTTTTCTGGTGTGAATTTCAGGTAAGGGTAATGTCACTGTTGACAGGTGATATTTCAGCAGGTGGAGGAGAACAGAAGGTATTTCTGGACTTTGGAGGAAGGTTTAGAGGTGGTTTGAAGGTTGGCGGATTAGAGGGGAAGGAAATAGGTTGACAGGGACAGAGGGATAGGTGGATGGGAAAAATGAAGGAGGAAGAGGAGGAAAATGATTTAGCTTGGGTGAGACAAGCAGATGGAGCAGAGGGGAGCAGAGAGAGGAGGATTTGAGGTGAAATGGAGAGGAGGGAGAATCAGCTCAGCATGGAGTATAATGAAGGAGAGGGCCAAAAAAGCTGATATTTAACTTTTGTCTCCTTATTTATCCCGTGTGTGTGTGTGTGTGTGTGTGTGTGTGTGTGTGTGTGTGTGTGTGTGTGTGTGCAGAATGTGCTTCAGTAACAGTATGAAAGAGAGCAAAACAGACACACACACACACACACACACACACACACACACACACACACGCACACACACACACACACACGTGTGTGTGTGTGCTTTTGTATTTCTATCTTTGTGAGGACCAGTTTGAGTTTCATGCCTTGACAAACCACTAATACTCTCCTTTCACTTCCCTTGTCTCCTCTCCTCATCCTCTCCCACCTTTTCATCTCTTCTCTTCCTTATCATCCACTTCTCTCCTCATTTCCTGTCACTGTTTGTTTCTCCTCTCCATTCTCTCATTTTCATGTTATCTTTCCTCTCATCTTATTTTTTTTTGCTTTTTTGCTTTTTCCCCTCTTCTTCACTTCTCCTCCCTCCTCTCCTCACCTCCCCTTGCATGTCCCTCCTCTCTTCTTCATGTCATCTATTCCCACCTGTCCTTATCCTGGTTACCTGGTTCCTCTCCCTTGTTTCCTTTTATCCTCTCCTTGCATCCTCTCCTTTTTTCTTGTTTACTACTCTCTTCGGCTCCCCTCCTGCTTCCTCTTTCCTTTTCCGTTTCCTCTCCATGTTTCCTCTCTCTCTCGACTCCTTCCCCCCTCTCTCCTTTTCTTAAATTGTTTCCTCTTGTCGTTTCCTGCGCTCTCCTCTCTTCCTCTGGTTTTCTCTTATGTCTCTTCCTTAGTCTTGTTTTACATCTCTTCTCCTTTTGACTCCCTTCTTCTCCTTTTCTCTCCTCTCTCTTTGTTTCACCTTCTTCTCTCGCTTTTTCTGCTGCTTTATTCTGTCCTCTCCTCCTCTCCTTCTCCTCTCCCCTCAGCAGGATTATTGATGGCCTCCTATTCTCTGTGGTCAGGCGGACAGGAAACAGAGACCCCTGCAAAGACTGAAACAGCATCACAACCCCTCAGGCAGGTGACCAGGTGAGTGACTCTCTCTTTGTGTGTGTGTGTGTGTGTGTGTGTGTGTGTGTGTGCGTGTGTATGTGTGTGTTTGTGTGTGTGTGACAGGATTTGTGCCCAGGTTGGAGTTATGGTGGATGCGCTGACAGAGGCAAAAAGGTAAAAGGGGAAAAAAAGAGGAAAAGGAGGAAAAGAATTCATTTTCTCCACTACGATGAGAGGTTTGTGCGTGTGTGTGTGTGTGTGTGTGTGTGTGTGTGTGTGCGCGTGTGTGTGTGTCTAGTAACAGTGGACTCCTGCTACCTCCAGCCCCACAGGCCTCTCAGAATAAATGGATTTTCTTTTTCTATTCCAGGACGCACTGGACCTTATTTCCTTCTCATTCTCCTCTCTCTTTCAATCTCTGTCTCCATCTCTGTTCTCCCCGAGCTACAAGAACATGCTCACAGATGTTTAAACCCTCGGCTCTATTATCTCACAGAGTACCATTAATAGACTTTAATTTAATAATGCTTTATTACAGTAGTCTATAAAAAGGAGCTGAACCAATCAAATTAAGGCAAATATCCCAGTCATGCTGCTAAATGAGGTAAGGTTAGAACACACCAAAGGAAAAGAGGGATCAACAAAATGATAGCAATGGCAAAATAATGATAAGCATATGTATTGTTGTTATGGTTACCAGCAGATTAATATATTTTACACCATGATTTTTTTTAAACTTTCTAGTCTTCAGATGTTCGAGTATACAGTTTTAGTAGATACCTGCCAACCAACCAAACCACAGACACATTGAATGAACTGGATGTTGTTTGAATTAGGGCGCCCTCCCACCAAATCAGTCTTAGACGGTCCCTTCATCTCAGTGAATAACCATTTTTAACTAAAACCAAGATGCTTATCTAAGCTTGACCTGTCGATCGCTGCCTTCAATCAAAGTAATGCTTGGGTGTTGCTCTGGAGGCCACGACAAACATCAGCTCTTGTCTTTTAAATTGGAGGATTTGTTGGCTCCCATTCATTCTAATGAATGAACAAATGTTGTTGTTGAAGCACTTCAGGCTTCTACATTTGTGGGCCCATGAACATTAGAGTAACCTGAAGGAATGGATCACGCAAAAATTGTCTTTCAACGTGGATCACAATTGCCCAAATGGCTAATATTGAGATATTAGATATTAGATGGACGTGTGTGATGTTCTTCATTGTTGTGTGTGTGTGTGTGTGTGTGTGTGTGTGTGTGTGTGTGTAGGCATAGGTGTGTGTGTGTATAGGAGTCAAAACTCAGAGGACAGCAAGCCACAGGCCTTTGGTGTTGCACTTATTGAAAACAGAAAACTCTGAACACCCCCTCAGATGTTAACAATGTGAGGGCATTTTGCTCTTCAGGTAATGTCCATCAAAACAAAAATACTAAAATATACATCATGGCGTAGTGTAAGCATGGAAACAAATGATTCATATTATTACAGTCACTGAAACTACTGCAAGAAATATATTGAACAAAAGCTCAATATGTGTGTTTTTACACCAAGTGCAGATCGGGTAAATGCTCTTTGAAGAGCCCACACATCTCTTCATATGGAAGAGCTGAAGTCCACCAGGTTGCTCAAAGCTGCTGAGCTAATGTTGATGTAGGCTTTATCATTTAGCATTCACTCTGTTATAAGGCAGGCTGGTGAAAATCCTGCCCTTGAGTTTGACTTTTCAGATTGTGGTGTAGGCGCTGAGGAGTCGTCCATCTGCTTTGGCTCTCAGCAGCTCTCAAGCCTGGAATCAAATCTACAGACAGAGAGAGAGACAGAGCCTCTTGACATTGTCCAGAGAGGGTCCATCTCCAAGTGATCTCCATGGTGATAACTGCATTAGGACACATCTTAGAGCAGCAAGGAAAGCTGTGAATGGAGGTGGGAGGCAGAGGAAGAGCTTCAGTTTCAACACGACGTGCACATTTAGACATGAGATTCTAATGAAGCAGAAAGATGTGTGTGTGTGCTGAATATGTGAATATAGATAAAACAGGTCTGTGTGAATATTTAATTTGTGAACAAAATCAAATTCAACTACTATGTGATTGGCTGAATGGTGTTTGATTGACAAGAAAGACTGTATTCACTCCCACATCCAGTATCTACTCTACAGTGCTGCCTTCTCTTGATTCTCCAATGTGGAATTCACTTTCCACTTTTGTTAATCAAAAGCAAAACCACCCACACTTCGCATGAGGTGGTTCTTTCGCCCACTCTGTCACCCACTGCAGTCATGGAGTGTACAACCTTAGAGAGCCAAAGTTATGATCTGGCCTTGCCTCTGCTCCACAAGTTAAGTTTTTACCTTAGCGGAGTGTTTTGAAGTATTAGCATGTGTTTGTGTGACAGGAACAATTTCTGCTTTTTTCTCTTGTGTGTTCATTAAGTCGAGAATAAAAGATTTGCTTCACATTCAGGTTGAACGTATTTACCTTTACTTTAGCTGTGAGTTTTTGTATCTTCCCTGACTGTCTGTGCTGCTGTCTGGAAGCTGTTGTACTCCCTGTTTAGTCAGAGCAGACAGACTGCATTACACTACGAGTACAACAATTTCATTTCAACAGCTCAAACAGAGGTGTCGGACCATGTGATAGTCAAGGTGAGACATCTGATTAATTCCTCACTCTCCGGCTGAAGCTCTGCTGCTCCCTGAAATCATCCGGTTCTCTGTGGCACATGGTTTCACAGATTTCACAAACAATCATGTTCGGTTTGATTGTTTGCTTTAAAGCTGCCAGGACTAGCAGATGGGCAGGGATAACTGATTTCAAGATAGACTGCTTGAACGTTCATCTTGCCTTGGGAAATTCAGTCAATCCCAGAAAAGTAATCGAGAAAATATTTTCTACACGCTGTGCATGTGGATAAAGGGAGTGTCTCAGCGGTGTAAGTCCCACCAGTGCAGCCGGTGAAGTATAATCACGCCACATACAGCATGAGTGCAGAGAGACAGTGACATATGGTGAAGGTTTGCATTCTCTTATCCTTGAAGAAGGAAGGAAAAATGAGGGAGCGGGAGCAAATGATAACTTTTATTTAACAAGTTATTTAATCAAACTTTAACTGATGACCCATGATAATGGATCATGGTGGAGGACAGATGTTTGTGACTGATAAATCCCAGATTAAACAAATACAAGTCTTCAGTTAAAACGACGGGAGGAGAAAGAAGAGCCCTGATTGGCTGTTACAACCATCACCACGCCCACAACGTACATTCAGGATTACCTGAGGATAAAAACAGGTGACATCTTTTTGCTCTGTTTGCTTTATCTGCCAATTCACTGCAAGTCTGAACTAGAAGTGCCAAAGTACCTTAGAACATGGTATTAATGTTTGTGTCCTTTGTTTTCCATCACTGCAGTTTCACTTGAAGACTTTTGAAGATTTTGTGTCATCTGGCCAACGCCAAGTCTTTCCAAAGTTACTTAGCTGAAGTGAAGAACAGTAAAATGGTGAGTTATTCTGCCATCAGCTAGCAAGAGATTCATGCAGATTATATGTCTGCCTAATGCCTTTTTCAGTGATAAAAAAAAAAAATAACATTAAAGAGTAGACAAACAGGTTCTTTTGAGTGGTCCCTGAACACAACATGCATGTTTCAGTTGACAATGCATCGATGCATCATGGCGCCTGTCAACAAAGCAAATGTAGGTGTGGAGTGTCGCTCTGTCCAAAAGAAACAGAAAAACAACTATTTATTTGTTTATTTATTCATTAATTTTTGTTATTGTTGGTGTTGAAGTGAAGGCAAGCCAGTGTATCCAAGTTAGCTTGCGGGGACGTAGTCACAGTGATGAAGAGGGCTAGTTTCAAGAGTCATTACAGCTACAAACATGCTAAACTGGATGGGAGGTTAATAAATTCTCATTAGACCAAGTTGTTGTCATGTGTATTCCTTTGAAGTAGAGACGGAGATCAATTTAATCAAGAAGTCACGACCTCTGGTATCAGACTGATTAAGTGGATTCACTGACTTAATTTGGTTATTAATTATCCTCTTCAGAGGTGGTGCTCCAAACAAGTGCAGAACAAATAAATAATCATTTCTCTACTTGTCAAAAAGCAGATATGAAGAGAGGCCACATGTCCCAGCGTCCTTAAAGTTTGATAATTCCAGTATAGATGTCCCAGTTCCCATCACAGACAGCCACAGACCAGGTGTGAGCACATCCAGGTCTCTCTAATCACATGAAGACAATAAGATTAGAGAAAAGGTCAAATCATCTCTTATCTGTCTGAAAATGCCTCATATCAGATGACTCGTTTAGGCTAATTAAGAGATAATGCTGTGATGTTTCATAATTAATTGCCTATTAAATACAGATGTGTTCACTCCTTCACTTTGACCTGATGAGGATCATCTGCATCAGTCATATCCACATAAAAACATGAAATAATAACAGTTTGTTTTTGGTGTTTTAGTGTCCATAATTTGGTCTCGACTTTTCTGTCTCTCTTCATCAGGCTACACTAGTGAGTATGAATCGTTAAATGCACACCACGTAGCCTGATTATTTACATTACAGCAGAAAGCAGGAGCAGGAGCCTGATATACTGTGCCTAAACAGTATTTTATTAAAACTTATTAGCATTAACACAACAGACACACATAGTGCTCTGTCAACTTGGATGTCTGATTTCACAAGCAGAGCCCGCTGCACTATGTGCTGTTAATTCATCTGTAAATATTAGCTGCTAACGCTTTTTGAAACCTACACTCCTGCTGTAGTCCTGT